>NW_019246430.1:24254-49349 GCF_002742605.1 Olea europaea var. sylvestris
AAAAAACTCAAAATCGTTCCTCTATAACTCCTATTTTAACCATCCCAAATGAAACTAGTTCTGAACTTGAAGAGTCCTCAGATGAATTTCTAGAAGATCATCCTCCTTTTTATATGGCTGACAGAACACAATCAAGTCAAACTCAACAAGGAATTCCTGTTGTTGATGAGCCAGAAATAATTGATGAAGAAATTGCTGATCCTCATGTTGTGAACAATTATTATTCACAAAATAGTATTTCAGCAACCAAATTCACTTTTGATGATATTCCTCCAGTTTTGTGGAAAGCAAGATTTCAAGAATGAAAGCATGTTGTTTAGCAGAATTACAAAGGCCAAATATGACTCATTCTGCAGTCATAAAATCTTTTCTGGCAAGAATCACTGGGTTCTTAAAAGATTGGTATGATGCTCTTGGAGAATATCGCCAGATCCAATATTCTAATTCCCCAACAATAGATGCTTTCATAGAATCATTATATTGGGAATTCTGTGGAAAGACGAATCATTTGAAGGATATTGCAAGAGAAGAATTCTTCAAATTGAAATGTTGTTCTTACAATCCTAAAGGTCTGGATAAACATTTCCACAGTGCTGCCAGGCGATACTACCTCATTGGTGGAATGGACGATACAAATATAAAGCAGGCTTACTTAGAATCCATCCCACAGCCTCTTGGTCAAGAGAAACTCAGAATGATTGAAATAAAAGGACAATCATTGGGAACCACTTCATTTGGACAGCTTCACAACTGGGTCAAAAGAACCTTGAAAAAACTCTGCAATCAAAGAGAGTTTTTAAAGGATATTAGTACAACAGGACAAAAGCTTGAAAAGGCGTGTGATCAGCCAGATTTGAAGATTAAGTGCCGACATGATAACAAGAGTTGTGATTATCCAGGAAAGAAGAAATTCCACAGAAGGAGGTTCAAATTTCGGAACAAAAGATTTTCCAAATCTTTTCCTCGAAGAAGAAGATATTTTAAAAGGAAATTCACAAAGAAAAAGGGAGACAGGTGTTTTATCTGTGGAAAGAAGGGTCATTTTGCAAAAAATTGTACCAACAAAAAGAAGGAGAAATTTTTACACCAAATCTATGCAGCAACGAAAGTGGAAGAAGAAGCGGACCTTGAATCGGTATTCTCTGAAGAAGATGAGCAGTCCCCTGAAACTGTCTTCGTACTGGAATTTGACTCCGATGATGAGAGCACTAATGGTTATGACAGTATAGAGGAATGCTATGGAATGCAAGTAATCAATCTCAGTCTTCCAGTTCTGATGGTTGAAGTCAAAATATTTCCAGGAAAATATGAAAGACCAATCACAGTTGCAGGTCTGTTTGACACTGGAGCAGCTTGTTCAATCTTAAATCTAGCCATTCTCCCCAAAGACATGTGGAAAACACATCAGCAAATATTCCAGGCAGCCAATAATGAGTATTTTTCAACAGAGTTGATAAGTAAGCCAGTGACACTTCAGTTCTTTTCTGAATGTAATGTCTCACACAAGTTACTTGGATCATCTTTACCAGGGAAGGATATTGTAATTGGTTTTGACATCATTCAACAATTGTGGGCAAAACGTGTTATTCCTCTTCCAAATGGCCTTAGATACAAGTCCTACTTTTTGCCATACATACAGCCAACCACATATTTTTCCATAACCAGCCTTGATGATATAACAAGCCTATTAATCCGAGAATGTTGTGCATATTCTCACACAGATTTTCTCACCAAATGTACTCATCCTCTATGGAAAAATCCAGATTTTTTCATAGCCCTACCTTTCAAAAGAAATGAAGACGTTAAGCCTACTAAAGCCAGCCATATTGGAATGAGCCCTGAACACCTCCAGTTAGCAACCAAAGAGTTAAGCCAATTGCAAGATGAAGGTCTCATTGAACCTACTACTTCTCAATGGGCATGCCAAGCATTTTATGTCAACAAAAGAAGTGAACAAGTTCGTGGAAAAATGAGACTCGTGATTGATTATAAATCATTGAATCACTTCCTTACTGATGACAAGTTCCCTCTTCCAAGCAAAAGAACTTTATTTGCCAGTCTGTCCAAGGCACAGATATTTTCAAAGTTTGATCTAAAAGCGAGATTTTGGCAATTGGGAATTAAGAAAAATGAAAGGCATAAGACAGGTTTCTGTATCCCAAACTACCACTATCAGTGGACGGTCATGCCATTCGGTCTTAAGACGGCCCCCTCATTGTTCCAAAAGGCTATCACAAGAATTTATCATCCAATATTAGATTCAGCATTAATCTATATTGATGATATTCTCTTGTTCTCAAAAGATGCTGATTCTCATTCTCAACTGTTGTCTCAATTCGCTGATCTGACAAAACGATTTGGAGTAATGCTTTCTCAGAAAAAGATGGTTATTGGAGTCTCTAAAATTGATTTCTTGGGCATGCATATTAAAGATGGTCAATATTTGTTACAGCCACATGTTGGTCAGGAATTGTTAAAATTTGCAGACACGGATCTCTCTAAACGAGAAGTCCAACGATCCTTAGGATTGTAAATTACATGGCCGACTTTGTTGATCATTTAACTCCTATTATCAGACCATTGCAGAACATGCTGAAAAAAGATGCACCACCATGGTCTTCTAAACAAACAGAAGCAGTCTGAAAAATCAAATAAAAGGTGCAAGAACTTCCAGCTCTATCTATCCCTACTAACGGGAAAATGATCTTACAAACTGATGCAAGTGATCTATATTGGGCAGCAGTTCTATTGGAGGAGAAAAATGGAAAAAGAAACATTTGTGGATACAAAAGTGGAGCATTCTCAGAAGCAGAAAAACATTATCATTCCACTTTCAAAGAAATCTTGGCGGTAAAACGTGGTATTGAGAAATTTCAGTTTCATCTCATTGGACACAAATTTCTTATTGAAATGGACATGTCAGCATTCCCTAAAATGCTTTCATTCAAACAAAAACAAATTCCAAATTCTCAACTACTCAGATGGGCAGAATGGTTTCAAACTTTGACTTTGATGTCAAATGTATAAAGGGAAAAACCAACCTCCTTCCAGACCTACTCACCAGACCAAAAGCTTTTCACTCCCATCCTGTCCCTGTAATCTGTATGATAAACCTTCCCTTTCATTTGCTTTCTCAAAATGAACAAATTTCCCCAGAACTTAATACTCTCATCAGAGACAAAACCCTCCATTCCCGAGCCAAAGAGTTCATGTTAAAATACCACTCCATTGTTATCCGGCAAACAGGAATTGAAACTCTTGGTGGTCTTGGATTTCATCCAGATTATCCATTTTTTAAGTTGTTCCATATAATCCCACACCAAGCAGTTTCAAAATTTTCAAAGGAATTACTTTGTTTTCTGTGGTACTTATTGGAACTTTTCCAAATTGGAGTTTCTTTTAATGTTTGTGAATCTCTTGAATGGTTCAAAGAAATCACTTTTCGAAGTTATAACAAAAATGATCCATTTCAAGAAGCACATTTTGAGGCAAAGAAATTCTTAGAATGGTTTTATCCTATTTCTCATTGGATAAAAATGTTTGAAGCATTTTCTTTAAAATTTAAAGATTTGAGAACTTCCCAAAACAATGTTTTTGTAATTCTGGTTTTCCAACGGCAAGGATATTTTACAGAAACAGGTTCTTATGAACACTTCTCTTATGTCAAGGAGTATGCAGTCCAACCTTTCAATCTCCATCAAGATTGGGAAAGGTATCCAAAGGAGTTTCGAGAATTTCAAAGAAAATGGCTGAAATCAACCAGACAATTCCTCCACAAATTTGGCCAGACATAGAAGATGATGCTCCATGGAAAATTCTACCTCTAGACTATGCAACCAAGATTCAGCAAGACGTTCAGAAACATAGAGAAGGACAATGCCAAATTTTTGGACAAGTATTTGGACACTATCCATTTGCTACTTGGGAAAGTGACAAAACCCATTGGAACCAGCTTTACTTGGGAAAGCCACATCAATGCCTTGGAGAAACATCTAAATATCCAGAAGCCACACCAGAAGGAGAACAATTGCGTAACAATCTCTGGAATGAATTTCAAGAAAAAATGAAAATTGATAAAATGGACGTGGATGTGGACAAACCAGGATCAAGCAATCCAGACAAACAAAACTCAAGATATTTGGACACGGAAATAAATTATAATGACAGTGTTTTCTAGGACTCTCAAGATCCATATGATTATGGAACACAGTCGTATGATTTTGATCCAACAGACCCAGACAATCTTGAAAAATTGGAAGAAAATTTTTTTGAAGAAAAATTAGATACTACAACTTGGCCTTGGTGGAAGCAACATGGACTCCTCTCTGATTCAGATGATTCAAATGAACCTGGACGAGAAGCAAATTTTGGAACACCTTGATGACTTAGCAGCTCGTGTGAAATAATCATTTTGTCGTTTGCAATAAAATCCCTTTTAAAAAACTAGATTCTTTACTTTTTAAAAAATGGTTGTAAAATTATTGTACTAAAAGTAGTGAGTCATGTCCTTATGCTAGTAAAGTGATAAGTCATGTTCTTTTAGGATCATCTTGAGCTCAACTCTTCTTAATAAAAAGTGTGTTCCTCTTAACAATGTTCTTCTAAAAATCCTTTCTTTGTTCTTTCATAGTTTTGACAACTGTGAAAATTTCAGAATGAATAAGTAAGAACAAAATCTAAGTAGTATCAAATGTATGCTCTGCAGTTGCCTCTTTGAGGATCCTCTGCATCAGAAAATTTGGCACTACTGATTAAATGATCCCATATGGAGGTTTGGTAATACCGAAAGTCAGGCCCTATGTTGTTGCCCAAAGAGCTTGTTGTGGGCTAGAATACAGAGTGTTACCACACCCCCACTATATTGGTATTTTCAGTGGGTCCCTGATGATCCATTTAAAACAGATTGAACCAGGTCATAACTAGTTGCCTAAGGCAAAATAATACACAATTTTCTTGACAAATATTTTATTTACACCTACCCTAAACGCACTAAGGAAAGTAACTTGAAAAATAAATAAAAAGATATAAAACTTAAAAGGACATATTAAAATAAAATTTTTGATAGATTTTAGTAAAAGCTAATAATTGTGTGGTTAAAAAGTTGTACATCTCATAAAACTTGTAATTGAAATTAATTATAAATTTTAATTTTCACCAAACATGAACTATATTAGTGTTTGTTTGGTAAGAATTTTGTTATTTAATTTTTTTATCGTTAGAGATAAAGCAAGTCCTACCTGTAAGAGAAGAATTCAAAAATGATAGTTGGAACAGTGAAATAACGGTTAAAAAATTGATGTTAATTTGATTAAAATATCTACCAAACATGCTTAGTAAGACGATCAATTTCCTACTAATTTTTTTTCCTTTCTTTCCTCATTCCTTCCCTACACCTACACGTGTTACTCGACTTGACTCCACCCTCAATAATGTAGGAAAAATAAAATATTTTGTGAACTTACCAGAATATTATTCTAAATTAAACACTTAAATTGAAGTAAAATTAATTTTTGCCCAAAACTTGTTTGGTTTATTGTAATTTTATGCAAAACATTACTTTCTTAATAAGTAACTTGCCCCAATTTGATTTAGCTAAAAATCAATTTTTAAAAAATGATGAAATATTTAGTTGAATTTGAAAAGTTAATAAAAATTGTAAATCCCATTAAATGTACGATCGAAATGGTATTTGAAAAAAATTAAATTATAGAAAAATAGGGATCGTACAGCTCCATGTTTTTGTCACATAACTGACATATAATTCTACTTTTACTATTAAAAAGTAATTTAATTATACTTTCAAAATTAAAAAGTTTATTTCAAAATTTACTTATTTACCTGTAATCCTCAAATTCATTTTTAAACACACTTTATTTTATAACTAGTCTTTTATTTTTAAAGTAATGTTAGTGTGTCTAGTGTTTAGGATTGATGGACATTGTGCATTGAATGATGTTAACAAAATCGACTTCATTTGACCAGGCAGAGTTCCATACGATTTCCCTTATAAAATATAGGACGGAGCTCCCAAGAGCTTAAAGAAATCAAGAAAACTTCAACTCAGACATAAAACAACTACCAAATAAGAGGTAAATGTACAAAGGGACATTAGACAACATGCAAGTGTTTTCCCCAGGTTTAGCAAAAATGATATTAGTAGTCGCCAACAATGATGTCTTCTATGCATGAAGTTTTGAAACTTTCAATAAAGCTTATGTTTCGAAAGAGGAGTTTCAGCTTTTCTGGAGCCGGAGTATGGTTCTGGCCTGAGTGTGGAGTTACAACTTCATCTGGAGATGGAGTAGAATCTCGTTTCTAGCCAGGAGTTCTAATTTAACCTAAGGCAGAACCGCAATCCTTGTTCCACTCTACAGTGCTTGGGGATAAAAGCTTTGGTTTCATTTGCTGAAGCTATTGCCAGTATGACAGTAGTTGGGCTGCTCATGACACAAAATCACGAGGTACAAGGACAAAACATACGCAATATTAGGTTCAACATAGAGAAGTACGGATAGTGCACATTGCAACAAAACACAAAAACCAAACCAAGAATGCGCAAAATCAAAGCTTCAAAGTAGAGATTGTAATAAAAGTTTCAGGCATCTACAAATACTATGATAAAAGCAAATTTTCACCTACTGTAAATGATCCCATGAAACAAGGTACACCACCAACCAAAAGGACATTCACTTGCACCATTCTTAATCAGAAAGTGCACTTATTTAGATGGAAAGATCTCTTTACGACAATTCTTTACCCATTTATCTCAGTTTTAGAGCGCTAGGGCACGTTTATCATAAGGATATGGTCTAGCCTTCGATGATAAAATGCATGTATTCAAGAGTAAATGCCTGCTAGAGTAATTCTGGTACCCACACAAAAAGAAGACAAAAATGGAAAGACTTCCATCGGTCGCTCTACATGCAAGAAAGCAATAATATATTGAGAATAAAATATGAAACATTAAAATCAACTGTTCACTTTAGTTTTTAAACTGCTCATTAGATATTGATTCTGTAGATCAAAGCCTAAAGTTTTCCCTGTAACCAGGAAATTGCACGCACGAATAAAGTAAATGATCAGCATGTCCATTAGAACCTTGTATTATAAATGCGAACACTTAAAAAATATCAAATCCATCACCTTCTTGAGGTGTGATTGGCTTATTTGGATCAACTGGCACCAGAAGCTCATCCCATTGAAGTGTATTTATCACATGAAGTTTTTGTTCATGATTTTTTACAATCATACTGTCATTATTCGTTGGAAAATCATTGAAAAACAAGTACTTCAACAAACCATATTCAAAGCAGAAATCATGTCAAAGACCTCAAGGTTCTGCATACAAAAATATACTTTATTTGATTTGGAAACTCAACGGCACATTGTGTAAGAAAACGGTTTTATACATGGACCAAATATTTTTGTTTGAATAGTAAAAGATGATATCATTTTCTATATTTTAACTTCACCTGATTGTGGTTTGCTGTAATATTCCCAGAGAATCAAATTCTTCTGAAGGCCAAGAAGCAGATGGGTCAGAGACAACTGACGATGGCTAGAGAATCCAACAACTGCATGATGATTAAATCACAAACAATTTCATACAGATATAGAAATATTTGTGAACGAGAGTGAAATATATACAATGCTCAAAAACCAAGGGTCCTAATCATTTATTACAACCTTGAGGTATTCACATACAAACTATGGCCTCGGCTTTGCCAAAGAAAGGAAAAAAATTTCAGTGTAGCTGATCTCAGTATCTACTAAATATTTGTCCCACACATACAAACAATTATTATGAAAAGGCGATAAGTTGACCCATGTACGACTCTAAACAATTTTCATTTATAATATGTAGAGACTTCAAGATGAAGCAATCAGCAAGAAAAAGTACATGTGGAAAATGCATGTGGCCTGTTATTGCCTTTTCACACTATATGACCATGCATCTTTAGAGCTAATATCTAGAGAATTTAATTGTTGAAACCGAATGAATGAATTTTAGTGAGCATACAAATTCTTTCCTCCCATGCACAAGCATATCTATGCTGTACAATAGTTACCCAATTATTCATGTATTATTCTCTACAAATTTGTTCTTACAACCATAATAGGATCACCAATTCATAAAGATTTGTTGTCTTTTCAAAATCATTAATCCATATATCAGCATGGTAACATATATGAAGATTATAATACACAAAGAATTAAACTGCAATTCGTAACAAGCAAATCTCGAGTTTCATGATAGTGAACAAGAACAATATGCTAGAGTGACTAGCAAAAAAATCACTCACGACAGTTAAAGTTTTATATGATAAGGCTTCTCATGTTTGGTAATAGTGCAAAAAGTTGTTTGCAATGGTTACTGTAGAAGCAAAAAACAAAAAGATCAGGCCAAGATATATTTCACAAGGTTTAAAATTCCATACTTGTCAAGTAGCTAGTAACATCTGCGAACAAAAGTAAGTTATCTTCTCCATGTGCATAGTATACATGAATCCTTTCGTTGTTACAAACCTGTATGAAAATCAAAATTAATGGTAATTTGTACTACAGATCCAGTTGATGAAAATTCCCAAAAATCAACTAGCGTGAAGTCAGTTCAGTGGGGGAAAGAATGGCATGAGTTTCATGTCTTAGCAATGTAAGCAGATGCATCAAAGACAAAAGTAGAGAATACAAAACACAACTGAGTGAAAACTCACAAGGAAGACAAAATAAATAATCCCTTATCTGAACATCTTGCGAGACCCTGCCATCAATGAAAAAAATGTAAAGTGAAGTCCAGCAGTGGACATTGGATTTAATGAATTCATAATTACCATGGACAAAAAATAAAATTAATAATCGCAAATGGAAGCTACGGAAAATAATAATAATAATAATAATAATAATAATAATAATAATAATAATAATAATAATAATAATAATAAAATTGATCAGTCATTCGAGTCTTTGAAATATTATAAACACTCAGGGATAAATCTGCTCTTTTCTTTTTCTTTTCTTTTTTTCCATTTGAATAAATCTATCTCTTGGAATGCTATGACACTATTTTTCCATAAAAGATCTCCCATAAAAATTAATAATAATAGTATCAGTGAAACTGAATAAAAACAAGGTAATTGACAAGGTTTAAAGTTTAAACAGACAATAAGGACGTTATTTCTAAACCATAGGGCACCAATTAGGAATGCAAAATATGGGTGGTAAATTGAAATGAAATATGTTATTTACATCTAATAGTACACAATAATTGATGAAATAGAATATTACTTGCATGTAATCCTAATGGTTAATTTGTTGTATATTTCTCATCAAATCCTTGATATATAAATGGGGAATGCTATATCTTCAAATCTAGCAAAAAATTCTAAATACTAGCAAACAAAACTTCTTGTGCAGCTGCCTTCAGTGTCATAAGCTAACGCAATACACAAACATGAATCGTAGACTCCAGCATACAGTATTTCTTTGTTTCCAAAGAGAAAAACAAACAAGGAGAAGGTAGCCAACATTAACAGGGAAATGGTTAAAAAAGAGCAGCAGTTAAAATTACTGTCAGCAAATTTGGGTGCAGCAGAAGCTTCACCACTTCAAGAATAGAAAAAATCCGCTGCTAAGAACGCAATAGACGACATTACAACTTGTCTTCGATCAATTAGTGGGCTATGCTCCAAACTTTCACCTCCCTCTTCAATAAGGCAAAAGAGAATTAGCAATCAATCAGAAGTAGAAAAAAAGAAAACAAAACTCCCAATAGAAATCAATAAAGTAAACTTATAGAAGATTGAAGAAGACGAAAAAAATATTTTAAAAAAATAAAAAGAATTAACGTACCACTATATCACTTTTTGGCAAATTCACAGGCTTGAGATTAATGCTGAAATACTTGTAATTCAGGTTATGGCATGAATTTCATTTGGTCTGAGCCATCTAGTCTTGGCTTTCTCCATTATATCGCTGATGTCCAAATATATCAATGTAACGAGGATCGAAAACTAAAACTTCAAAAAATATTAAATATGAAACAATCAATTAATAGACACTATGCCTTGGTAATGCTCCAGTCAACATGTTTCAAGATAGACTATGAAAATTGATTTGAAAACTATTCATTATAACGTTAGTCGAAATAATATATTGCAACTACTTCAATGCACAGTTGACTCTAAATTTCATACGACACATATTAACTCAATGCAATTTGGCATTGCTTTAAACCAATCCATCATAGTCAACCTTAGAGCCCTCGTCCGCACTACAATGCTCAGACTCGGGTACGGGTATCGAGTACTGGTACGTATTTAAGTGTCAAATATTTTATTTTCTAAAATGTAGGATGCAAGGACATGGTTAAAAAGAGTCCAAATTTTGAACACGGATACGTGAGCACGTCTTTCGAACTTCAATTTTTTTCCTGTAAATAATAACTAAGTACAAATTGTTTAAAGATAGAACATGTCACTTAAAACTATCTAAAATTTAGACTAAAATAATAAATTTTTGATATAATATATACTTTAAAAAATTAATATTAAGTTAAAGAGTTTTTTTGTAACATATTTTAATTCTTTTAATAATTATTTCAACAAGTAAAAAATAAATGAGCCAAATAAAGTCATAAATATAGGTCTACATGCATATAAATAAAAGTCCGTTATTAACCTAGAAGCCCTATAAAAGTCCAGTTATTAACCTAGGTCATTATTTTCCATTCACTCTCTCTTCGGTTCTCTTCCTTCTCTTTGCTCCGAAGGCTCTACCTGCTGCAGCCGCTCCACCTCCTCCGGTTGAGCCGCCAGAGACCTCTTCTCCTGTTACGACATTGCTAGATCTCACTCTTTCCTCCGGAGAGTAAAAATGGGAAAGAAGAAAGGGAGAGAGAAAAAAAAGACAGAAGGGAAAACCTAGCCGTATCCGGTTGAAAAGTGCTATGTCCGCCCCATATTTTATACCTGTATCCGTGTCATGTCGTATCGACACGGGTACTTCGATCGGAATGATGAGTTTGAGCATCAAAGTGTCCGCATGCACAAGAGCACATATATTTTGGTATCTAGCAATAGGAAGAGATGAGAAGGGTTGTCCTTGTCCACCGAGTACTCGAACTCATACGGTTCTAATAAAAGCTATTTATGATGTGGGAATAATTAGTCGGGCTTTTGGCTTGCTTGATGAAATGACAAAAAGTTGTAAGCTAAATGTGCATACTTATATTGTGTTGATAGATAGGTTATGTAGATTAGGAAAGATTGAAGAGGCGAATGGGATGTTCCAGAAGATGCTGAAAGAGGGACTGCTTCCTTGTACAGTAACCTATAATGCTTTGATTAGTGGTTTTTGCACGAAAGGGAAGGTGGTTAGTGCTTTTGAACTGCTCAATGTGATGGAAAGAAGGAATTGCAAACCAAATATTCGTACATACAAAGAGCTTATAGAAGGGTTGTGTAAAATTGGTAGGCCTTACAAAGCAATGGCTTTGTTAAGAAAATTTATAGACAATGGCCTGATGCCAACTAAAGTGATATTCAATATTCTCGTCGATGGGTTTTGGAGGGCAGGTCAAGTAGATATGGCATTCAAGATTTTACCTTCAAATGAACTCAATTGGAGTCAAACCTGATGAACTTACTTACACTAAATTGATTAATTCACTTTGTAAAATAGGAAATATGGAGCAAGCAAATGTCTTTTTGGGTGTGATGGTCAAAAAAGGAATAACTCCTGATGAAGTGACACTCACTACTATTTTACATGGCTATTACAAGATTCGCAACATCAGATATGCACTTGAGCTTTTTGAAGGATCGGTTAAGGATGGATATTTGATTGGTCCTCGTACTTTCAATCTATTTCTTGATGTTCTCAGCAAAGAAGTTGAGATAGTTGAAGAAAATGCTACTTTTGGGAAACTTTTAATTTAAAGTATGGTCTAGTTCCTTCTATTGTTACTTACACAATATTAGTTGATGGGCTTTGTAGGGCAGGTGATACAGACTCTTCCTTGAAAATGTTAAAATTTATTAAATAAAATGGGTGTCCACCAAATGTTTATATGTATACTATAGTCATTAGTGGTCTTTGCCAAAGTGCCAAAGTGGAGGAAGCGCATAATCTTTTAATTTAAATGAGTTGGGTCAAAGTATCACCAAATGACATTACTTATGCTTTGTTGGTCAAATCACACATTAAAGCTAGTAGGTTGAACTCGGCATTTGAAATTGTGAGCACCGTGTTCCAAAATGGTTGTCTGCCAAATTCAAATATATTTTACATTACTCATGAGATTAGTGGAAATGACGGCTGGTACTGGAGCAAGATTTTCTGTTGTTGATATAATTAATGAGTCATCGGTTATTGGGGAGAAAAGTGTTGATTGTTTGTCCAACTTTGTTTTTAGGGAGATGAATTTCTACCATGCTGTCCAACTTCAAGACAAAATAAGAAAATGTTGAGGTCACACTATTGCTGTATAGAACTTTTTAATCTTGGGGCTATGCAAGGTAGGAAGATTACTAGAAGCGGATAATTTATTACAGGATATGGTGAAGCATGGTCTCACTCCTAGCAGTCACATTTCTTCTTCCATAATCAAGCACCTTTGTGAAGATCACAATTTTGATCAATGCCTTGAGTGGATTAAACAACTTCTTGACTATAGTTGTATTCTATCTTTTACATCTTATAGTGCTGTGATTGTTGGCTTTCATAATGAGGGTAAGTTTTAGGATGCTCAATGCTAGTATGCGATATTCTAAGAACTGTTGGCGTCGAGGACCAAACTTCAATCTTAGTATATTAATTTTTTGTAGGAGGGAGATGAGCCTTATAAATATTTTGAACCTCGAAGCTTGATTGAACAGATAGACCAAAATGATAGGCTAGTAGTCTGACTTTCTTCCACTCTATGTAGCAAGCAAATTTCTATAAACATTGATAGGATTCGCTGAAAAGGATCAGTCACTTAAATGTGTTTTTCGAGTTGGGAAGCCTTTAGTGGCATGTTATATGAATCTGTCATAGTAGATCTTTCAACCACCATTCCTGATCAAGAAGTTTAAGTTATTCAAACTGTTAAGTATCAGAATATCAAAATAATTGAGGCAACTTTGTGATCACAGCTTCGGCTTTGGGGCGTGTAGATATGCCACCTTCAAATTTGGCTGGAACAGTACTATCCAAAGGCAATACCAAGCGCTCGCATGTACTGTTCGGCCCATATTAGGCAGACACAATTTCAGTAACCAACTTAACTTGGAATTCAACAAGATTTGAATGAACACAAGATGGCTCTCCTCTAATAGCTTAAACTTTTATATGAGATATTTAAGATAGTATCAAAACCGAACAAGCACCCAGCTGGAGAATTTAAATGAATAGACGAGGACCCCTCTAATAACTTAAGCTTTTAGATGAGACGTTTGACAAGATCACTGTTGCTTTCTTACAAATTTTGGTAGATTTTCCTACATACAGAAACTAAGGGACTGATATTAAAGTTCTATTCCATGCATCTTCTGCTATCCTCACGTCTAAATTCTATACATGCATGAATAACAATATATACCTGAATAGATAAAAAGGGCCAAATGTCAACAGTGCAATAAGGCTACCAATTTGTTTGGAAGATGTGCTTTGAGTCCCAAGAAAAAGATCTGCATAATGAGCTTTCTTCAAGTTTTATTCAATAGGATCACCCCTTTCAAAGCTGCAATAAAAAACAGTTCCATCTGTAAGCTTTCCCTGCAGATAGCACCCGCATCAGTGAAGTAAAAGAGAAAATCATAATTGAAAACTTCCTGTGATATAATATCCAAATCCTATTGAGTGATATGTGTAAAAAAATAATAAATAAATAAATTACTAATATATTTTGAAAGTAACATCAAGAGATTATCTATTTGTCCACATCAGAAGAGGAAAACTGACACACTGACACTCTCTCTGATATATGGCTACTTGGTATAATTTCTTAAACGTCAACACACACTCTGAAAACTTCCTGTGATATAATATCCAAATCCTATTGAGTGATATGTGTAAAAAAAATAAATTAGTTAATTAATTAATTTTAAGTCTTTTCTTGGCCAAATATATGCACTAGCATTTACTGTTAGATTACGCATCCAAATCTGACAACATATCAGCGCCAATTTATCGTCATAGGCAGTTTGCACCTCCCACCTTCTCAAGAACTTTATAACAACACAAATTTACAATCTTCCATTGGGAGTGAGGAAACATTCTTATGTTTCTTTTAACTTAATAATGGCCTGAGTATTGGGAGAAAATCAATATTGAATGAATTATAGACAGTGCAAATGCCAATATATGTAAAAAACTATTATATTTCGAAAGTAACATCTAGAGATGATGATCTATTTATCCACATCGAAGAGCAAAGCATGCATTCTTTCTGTTATATGGCTACTTGGTATAATTTCAGCAATCAGCCGTAACAAAATTAACTTTGTCTTTTCTAGGCAAAATATATGCACTAGCATTAATTGTTAGATTAAGCATTCCAAATCTGACAACATATCAGCACTAATTATCATCATAGGCAGTTTGCATCACCCAGCTCCTCAGGAACTTTTATAGCAAAACAAAGTTGCACTCTTCCATTGGGAGTAAGGAACCATTCCTATTTTCTTTTAACTTAACAATGGCAAGAGTATTCAATCACTCGCTACTTTAAGATATACTTAAAGCGCACTCCCAAAAAACGCTTGAAGACAGGATAATGGAGATGATCCATAACAGCCTTGAATTGATATTTCTAATTAGTAGAGATAACTTCATCTAAGATAAAGCAATGAAGAGTAGATGAGAGGAAAATATTATATTGATTTCTATTGTGATTTCAGGAAAGGAGCAGTACAAAAGAAACTAAATTCTACTCACCCTATAGAGTACTTTCACTTTGTCACACTTGTGAGACTGAACCTCACAAGTTGCAGGTTTATACTAACAGCACCAAACAAGATTCTTATATACGAGTGATGAGCAAAAAAATAAAAAGAAAACAAAAGGACGAAGAACATTATCTCAACAAATATTGAACCACTGATCTTCTCAAGAGTCATAGTTAAAGATAATACTAAATGATGTAGAGGAGAGCACATGTGAAACAGTAAAATGAAGAATATATTAAAGCAATAAGAGATCATCTGCTCAAGTGGTACAACATTTAATAAGACATTGGCCCACTATCGAGTCTTCCAGGTTATCGAAGCTTATCCCGCATTGAGAAGTTCTAACCTCCAGAACAACTATGTGAGCCAGTATGGCTATTCCACTTAAATGATAATTTTCCATGTGAAGACTGCTTTAGCTTGGTATTAAGGCTAGGCTCTGCGCAATGCTACTCACGTTAAATCAAGTTCCTTGAGTGTTTTCCCTTTTAATCATCTCAGTATTACAGCTATTCTAATTCTTGCCAGTGTTGCGTTGTATTACACATAACTCTTGTTTTTGACATAGCTGCACAATCATTCTTCGTAGCTGTCCATATCCACGTATTATTTATGATGTATTATGAGTTCATTTCGCATTCGAATAATTTTTTATCATTTTTTTATTTGTGGTGAGGCTTACGCCTCAAAACTCACACTCAATGTATTTCCTGCCAACGAGAAAAATAAATGACAAATTCAATACCAATTTCTTACTTCCTTAAACAATAATATCAATACCAGAAACGTTGGAAGTAAAAGCTAAATCATGTTTTGATCTTCAAACGTGTTCTATGTAGAAAATAGAATAGATGCTTAGTAATGAATTTCTTATTAACAATCCAAAGAGCACATCCAATTTAAGGAATGACAAAAGTGAAATCCAAGCAGAAATCAAGTTAATTTCCTTCCCCTTCTTCCAAGCATAAACTGTGAAGATTTTCATGTGAAAGTCTTACCAGCAGAACCCGTATTTGTCATATTCAAAATTATTGCATGGGAAAAACTTCTTAGCAACTATAGAAAAAACAAGTTTGTGCAACAATGGCATGAAATGTCCATATGAGTTGATACTTCAAACTTCCTTGGAAAAAGAGGAGAGGAGAGAGAGGGGAGGGGGTTTAAATAGTTTCGACATCTCACTTTCCTGACTTTTTATTAATCTTTACTGGTTACAAAGGTTAAAAAGTAGTAGTCAAACAGAGTAAGTCCAGGTTTCAAACTGAGATGCTTGTATTCCAGCTGCCAGTAGTTTCTACTACTAATATTCAAAGACATCGGAAATCAAGTTCAGATAATTCAAATTATGCAAGAGATTTATGCACAAATCATCATACGAACCAGCAGGGAAAGGTGGAAATGCTATCGTCTACATGACATATGACAGCAACAAAATCAACATATCATCATAAGCAAAGTAACTAGACTTAAGTTATGCTCGTCTGGATATAGCATTTTACGTGATCGACTAACATTGCTTCGATAAAACGTTACAAAAAGTGATAATGATCCAGCTTTTCAAGTCATTCCTACTTTACGTACCCATTCATAGAATTTATGCATATTGATCTTGCATTCTGCATTGATCTGTAGTATGGAAGCTGGATTGTATGATAATATTTGATCAGGAATGGCAACTGGTGACTGAAAGCTCCACTATGACAGATTCATATAACATGTCACTAAAGGCTTCCAAACTCCAAAACGACATTTAAGTAACTGATCCTGTCACTATTTATAGAAATTTGCTTGCTACATAGAGTGGAAGAAAGTCAAACTACTGGCCTCTCATTTTGGTCCATCTGCTCAATCAAGCTTATAAGCTCAAAATATTTATAACGCTCATCTCCCTCAAACAAAAAATTAATATATGGCAAGATTGAACTTTGGTCCTCGATGCCAACAGTTCTTAGAAGTTTGCATATCAACCATTGAGCATCTTGAAACTTACCCTCATTGTGAAGGCCAACAATCACAGCACTGTAAGATGCAAAAGATGGAATACAACCATATTCAAGAAGTCGTTTAATCCACTCAAGGCATTGATCAAAATTGTGATCTTCACAAAAGTGCTCGATTATGGAAGAACAAATGTGACTGCTAGGAGTGAAACCATGCTTCACCATATCCTGTAATAAATTATCCCCATAAAAGATCTCCCATAAAAATTAATAATAATAGTATCAGTGAAACTGAATAAAAACAAGGTAATTGACAAGGTTTAAAGTTTAAACAGACAATAAGGACGTTATTTCTAAACCATAGGGCACCAATTAGGAATGCAAAATATGGGTGGTAAATTGAAATGAAATATGTTATTTACATCTAATAGTACACAATAATTGATGAAATAGAATATTACTTGCATGTAATCCTAATGGTTAATTTGTTGTATATTTCTCATCAAATCCTTGATATATAAATGGGGAATGCTATATCTTCAAATCTAGCAAAAAATTCTAAATACTAGCAAACAAAACTTCTTGTGCAGCTGCCTTCAGTGTCATAAGCTAACGCAATACACAAACATGAATCGTAGACTCCAGCATACAGTATTTCTTTGTTTCCAAAGAGAAAAACAAACAAGGAGAAGGTAGCCAACATTAACAGGGAAATGGTTAAAAAAGAGCAGCAGTTAAAATTACTGTCAGCAAATTTGGGTGCAGCAGAAGCTTCACCACTTCAAGAATAGAAAAAATCCGCTGCTAAGAACGCAATAGACGACATTACAACTTGTCTTCGATCAATTAGTGGGCTATGCTCCAAACTTTCACCTCCCTCTTCAATAAGGCAAAAGAGAATTAGCAATCAATCAGAAGTAGAAAAAAAGAAAACAAAACTCCCAATAGAAATCAATAAAGTAAACTTATAGAAGATTGAAGAAGACGAAAAAAATATTTTAAAAAAATAAAAAGAATTAACGTACCACTATATCACTTTTTGGCAAATTCACAGGCTTGAGATTAATGCTGAAATACTTGTAATTCAGGTTATGGCATGAATTTCATTTGGTCTGAGCCATCTAGTCTTGGCTTTCTCCATTATATCGCTGATGTCCAAATATATCAATGTAACGAGGATCGAAAACTAAAACTTCAAAAAATATTAAATATGAAACAATCAATTAATAGACACTATGCCTTGGTAATGCTCCAGTCAACATGTATCAAGATAGACTATGAAAATTGATTTGAAAACTATTCATTATAACGTTAGTCGAAATAATATATTGCAACTACTTCAATGCACAGTTGACTCTAAATTTCATACGACACATATTAACTCAATGCAATTTGGCATTGCTTTAAACCAATCCATCATAGTCAACCTTAGAGCCCTCGTCCGCACTACAATGCTCAGACTCGGGTACGGGTATCGAGTACTGGTACGTATTTAAGTGTCAAATATTTTATTTTCTAAAATGTAGGATGCAAGGACATGGTTAAAAAGAGTCCAAATTTTGAACACGGATACGTGAGCACGTCTTTCGAACTTCAATTTTTTTCCTGTAAATAATAACTAAGTACAAATTGTTTAAAGATAGAACATGTCACTTAAAACTATCTAAAATTTAGACTAAAATAATAAATTTTTGATATAATATATACTTTAAAAAATTAATATTAAGTTAAAGAGTTTTTTTGTAACATATTTTAATTCTTTTAATAATTATTTCAACAAGTAAAAAATAAATGAGCCAAATAAAGTCATAAATATAGGTCTACATGCATATAAATAAAAGTCCGTTATTAACCTAGAAGCCCTATAAAAGTCCAGTTATTAACCTAGGTCATTATTTTCCATTCACTCTCTCTTCGGTTCTCTTCCTTCTCTTTGCTCCGAAGGCTCTACCTGCTGCAGCCGCTCCACCTCCTCCGGTTGAGCCGCCAGAGACCTCTTCTCCTGTTACGACATTGCTAGATCTCACTCTTTCCTCCGGAGAGTAAAAATGGGAAAGAAGAAAGGGAGAGAGAAAAAAAAGACAGAAGGGAAAACCTAGCTGTATCCGGTTGAAAAGTGCTATGTCCGCCCCATATTTTATACCTGTATCCGTGTCATGTCGTATCGACACGGGTACTTCGATCGGAATGATGAGTTCGAGCATCAAAGTGTCCGCATGCACAAGAGCACATATATTTTGGTATCTAGCAATAGGAAGAGATGAGAAGGGTTGTCCTTGTCCACCGAGTACTCGAACTCATACGGTTCTAATAAAAGCTATTTATGATGTGGGAATAATTAGTCGGGCTTTTGGCTTGCTTGATGAAATGACAAAAAGTTGTAAGCTAAATGTGCATACTTATATTGTGTTGATAGATAGGTTATGTAGATTAGGAAAGATTGAAGAGGCGAATGGGATGTTCCAGAAGATGCTGAAAGAGGGACTGCTTCCTTGTACAGTAACCTATAATGCTTTGATTAGTGGTTTTTGCACGAAAGGGAAGGTGGTTAGTGCTTTTGAACTGCTCAATGTGATGGAAAGAAGGAATTGCAAACCAAATATTCGTACATACAATGAGCTTATAGAAGGGTTGTGTAAAATTGGTAGGCCTTACAAAGCAATGGCTTTGTTAAGAAAATTTATAGACAATGGCCTGATGCCAACTAAAGTGATATTCAATATTCTCGTCGATGGGTTTTGGAGGGCAGGTCAAGTAGATATGGCATTCAAGATTTTACCTTCAAATGAACTCAATTGGAGTCAAACCTGATGAACTTACTTACACTAAATTGATTAATTCACTTTGTAAAATAGGAAATATGGAGCAAGCAAATGTCTTTTTGGGTGTGATGGTCAAAAAAGGAATAACTCCTGATGAAGTGACACTCACTACTATTTTACATGGCTATTACAAGATTCGCAACATCAGATATGCACTTGAGCTTTTTGAAGGATCGGTTAAGGATGGATATTTGATTGGTCCTCGTACTTTCAATCTATTTCTTGATGTTCTCAGCAAAGAAGTTGAGATAGTTGAAGAAAATGCTACTTTTGGGAAACTTTTAATTTAAAGTATGGTCTAGTTCCTTCTATTGTTACTTACACAATATTAGTTGATGGGCTTTGTAGGGCAGGTGATACAGACTCTTCCTTGAAAATGTTAAAATTTATTAAATAAAATGGGTGTCCACCAAATGTTTATATGTATACTATAGTCATTAGTGGTCTTTGCCAAAGTGCCAAAGTGGAGGAAGCGCATAATCTTTTAATTTAAATGAGTTGGGTCAAAGTATCACCAAATGACATTACTTATGCTTTGTTGGTCAAATCACACATTAAAGCTAGTAGGTTGAACTCGGCATTTGAAATTGTGAGCACCGTGTTCCAAAATGGTTGTCTGCCAAATTCAAATATATTTTACATTACTCATGAGATTAGTGGAAATGACGGCTGGTACTGGAGCAAGATTTTCTGTTGTTGATATAATTAATGAGTCATCGGTTATTGGGGAGAAAAGTGTTGATTGTTTGTCCAACTTTGTTTTTAGGGAGATGAATTTCTACCATGCTGTCCAACTTCAAGACAAAATAAGAAAATGTTGAGGTCACACTATTGCTGTATAGAACTTTTTAATCTTGGGGCTATGCAAGGTAGGAAGATTACTAGAAGCGGATAATTTATTACAGGATATGGTGAAGCATGGTCTCACTCCTAGCAGTCACATTTCTTCTTCCATAATCAAGCACCTTTGTGAAGATCACAATTTTGATCAATGCCTTGAGTGGATTAAACAACTTCTTGACTATAGTTGCATTCTATCTTTTACATCTTATAGTGCTGTGATTGTTGGCTTTCATAATGAGGGTAAGTTTTAGGATGCTCAATGCTAATATGCGATATTCTAAGAACTGTTGGCGTCGAGGACCAAACTTCAATCTTAGTATATTAATTTTTTGTAGGAGGGAGATGAGCCTTATAAATATTTTGAACCTCGAAGCTTGATTGAACAGATAGACCAAAATGATAGGCTAGTAGTCTGACTTTCTTCCACTCTATGTAGCAAGCAAATTTCTATAAACATTGATAGGATTAGCTGAAAAGGATCAGTCACTTAAATGTGTTTTTCGAGTTGGGAAGCCTTTAGTGGCATGTTATATGAATCTGTCATAGTAGATCTTTCAACCACCATTCCTGATCAAGAAGTTTAAGTTATTCAAACTGTTAAGTATCAGAATATCAAAATAATTGAGGCAACTTTGTGATCACAGCTTCGGCTTTGGGGCGTGTAGATATGCCACCTTCAAATTTGGCTGGAACAGTACTATCCAAAGGCAATACCAAGCGCTCGCATGTACTGTTCGGCCCATATTAGGCAGACACAATTTCAGTAACCAACTTAACTTGGAATTCAACAAGATTTGAATGAACACAAGATGGCTCTCCTCTAATAGCTTAAACTTTTATATGAGATATTTAAGATAGTATCAAAACCGAACAAGCACCCAGCTGGAGAATTTAAATGAATAGACAAGGACCCCTCTAATAACTTAAGCTTTTAGATGAGACGTTTGACAAGATCACTGTTGCTTTCTTACAAATTTTGGTAGATTTTCNCTGGAAAAGAGAATCTGGGTTTGCTGTAAAAAAGTCAACAGTCTATTCAACAATGTGTAAAATAGTTCCTTATACGGTTTATGGGGTATTTTCTGAGTTCTGTAAAAAGGGTTAAATTCTGAGGGAAAATTTGACGAACAAATAGGATATGATGAGGATACGGAATTATACAAGGTAAAGTGTAATTGCCGAATTGTTGGTCTGTGGCAATTATGTCGACCACCTGTGGGGACAATGATCCAGGAATTTTGGACGCAAATGCTAAACAGTAGACATAATATCGGAGTATATGTGACCTCCACACAAGCTAGTTTGATAACGAAGAGAAATTCTGCATTAGAATGAACTTTTACTTGACTCTAAAACTAAGGCTGGTATTAAAAATTCTATTCGACTCTAAAAATATTGAGAAATCCATTCCAAAAAAAATTCAAAAAATATTAACTTTTACATCAAAAACAATAAAACGTTGGACCTCCACACAAGCTAATTTGCTACTTAAGATAAACAAAGAAGGTAAATAGATAATTGCATTAGTTTTCTTACCCATCCAACCAAAGGTTCGAGTTCAACCAATTATTTTATCCCCATTTCTGTTCAAATTGGAACCTAAAACCTTAAAGGTATTCCGACTTTCGAATTCCAATCGAACATTAAACAATCCTCTGGGCTTGAACAGTCGAGGTGAGGGGTATTTGGGTTCCTTAATTTTCCATTAGATGCAATATTTGATTTCGATTCCTTAATTTTCCAGAAGTTTTACAAGAGATTGAGATAGGCAGGTTGGAGATTGAAAATTGTGAGAAGTGGGATTACGGTAGAGGGAGAGGAGATTATGCCCCGTTTGATTCTCATTATTTGTCCATTAAAATGAAAAATATGATCATTATTCATTACATCAAGTCACCATATTTGACTTTCTATTTCTTGTGTGGGACCCGTAACGATTATATTTTTCATTCTCATTTTTAGATTAACGTGTACCAAACGAGGCCTATATGTATATTACGTTTAGGGCTTTGGGCCAATACA
The DNA here is from genome assembly GCF_002742605.1 of Olea europaea var. sylvestris. Classification (NCBI taxonomy): domain Eukaryota; kingdom Viridiplantae; phylum Streptophyta; class Magnoliopsida; order Lamiales; family Oleaceae; genus Olea; species Olea europaea. The sequence continues at coordinate 46,809 of NW_019246430.1, forward strand.
TTTAATCTTCCTCTCGGTCATAAAATGAGATTTGGGCTTAAGTAGTTGGGCTATTGTTTTAGTTGAACACGGGCTGATGGTTAAATGAATTAAGGGCTCAACTTTAAAAAATAAAAAAAGGGAAGAATTCACAAATCATGGTTTAACTATGCACAGTTCAAGACCCATGTTTTAAGTTTCACTAATGCAAAAATCAGGTTTTAATTAGTTAATTAATTTTTTTATTAATTAAATATAATGAGGTCACATTTATACAATTAATGGTTACATGAACATAATTATAGGTCACAGATTTTTTTATTGATCACATATAATCAAATTAATTGGTCACAGATTTTTTCGAGGTCACAAATCAAAAACCTTGTAGGTCACAGATAATTTCGAGGTCACATATCAAAAATTGTATAGGTCACAAGTCATATATTTTCAAATTTAATGGTCACAGATTACTTTTTAATCACAATTGATCGAATTTCAAGGTCACAGATTACAGTCACGGGACCAAATTAGTTGGTCACAGACACCCAATCCCGAGCCACCCTCACCCGGCACCACCACCAATGCCAACAAAATCCCCACCATCCCCGTTACTGTTGCCACCGCCATTGCCACCAACACCAACAAAAATCACCCACGACTCAGGTCAAATCAAATGCCAACTGCAATCACCAACCACCACCTCCTTCGACAGAAACCACCACGACTGCCACCACCAAACACACCAACAATACCCAACCCACAACCTCACTAATACTACTCACATCACCCCTGCCGGCTGCCAGCACTAGCACCTCCACCAACAAACACAACAAAAACACATAACCACCGCCAGAGCCACCCTCACCACCTCACAACAATGGTCAATTCGTCGAAGCCGTCCTCATCGCTGCAGCGACAAAGATCAGAGGCCGCGCACAATTCGTCGCAGCGACAAAGATCTGAGGCCGCGCACAATTCATCGCAGCGACTCTCGGATCCAAGCACCGCCACAGAGAGCCAAGCATGAACACGACGGAGAAGGTGGAATCCCGGAGAAGGTGACTGGCGAAGCTCTGTAGTGATGATACCACAGCCACGTAGAGCTCCTGGAGAAGGTGATCGACGGCGACGCTTCGCATAGTGGCGGTCCAAGCACGGTGGTCGCCTGCACGATTGGGCGCCAGATTGTTGGGGTAGGCTGGCCGCCTGGATTGTGTGTGTGAGAGGGAAGGTAGCGTTGCCTGTGGTTGGTTTAAATTGGGTTAGATTTTAGGGTTTGATTAATATAAGTTTTTAAATTAAAAATAATAATAGTTACAAACCTGGTTTTTGAAGAAATAAACTTCTTACCTTGATTATGAATTGTGATTTTTAAAGACCTGCTTGTATGTAATTTCCCCATAAAAAAAATTAAGGACTTCGTAGATCTAGGCTGGGGCGAGCACGGGCCGGCCCATGTGTAGATCCACCCATCGGGACATCTAGTCTAAAAGAGAGTGGTATTCTATCCAAATAGTCTTCTGGAGAGTGGGATTCTATCCAAATAAATATGTTTGGCTCTTCTTAAACAATTTAAGATAAATAAGTACTTATTTTGACTCTAAAGTAAGAACTACCTTTTAATCTAAAAGAATAGAAATAAGTTATCTAAGTCACTATTTGAGCCTCATTATTAAAAAAAAAAAAAAAAATTCTTAAATTTATTTTCAATCTCACATTCTCTCAATAAAATAATTTTACACGTGAACTCATTTTTTTTGTATTTTCTAATCACACATTCTCCAAAAAAGTAATATTACAAAATATATTGTTCCAAAAATGGGCTCAAACGAACCCCAAATATATTTCTGGACAAAAAGTTATCAGTTGAGTAATTTTATACTTTTTAGGCTTAGTCAAACATGGTCCAAATCTCCATCCATTTCAACTTCTTCTTTTCTTTTTTTTTTTTTTTGGATTTTTATCATAATTACTGAAAATTGTTGGAAAAGAAGGAAAAAGAAAGATAATTTTTAAGATTTGCCCCGTTCCTTCAATAACATGTTAATGACTTCATAGTCACATAAATTGATTGTCATCATCACTCTAAGTGATTAACACGATATTTTTATACCGAAAATTTGTGATTTATCATTGAGTTCATGTTCTTGAATGAGGTAATAGAATGAAAAAATTTGGATGATGAATTGTCCGTTTGATTTATTTAGTGACAAAATTAGGTTAAAACTTTTGATTTGATTTTAAACCTCAATTTTCTAGTTATTTAAAACCATTTCAATGAAAATTATTTTGTTAAGTAGATAATATTTTTTTAGAAGTGGATTAGATAGTATTGTACCATGTTTAAATGAGAGAAAATATGTTACAAACACTAAAAGAAAAATCTTATATGTGTCTTTTAATTTCTTAACGAGTTATTTACATAATATAGAAGTTTTAATTTAAGGGGTTATTCGACAAAATTGGATAAAATTTGAAGTTTAAAATTTGATAAAAATTATGAATTTCATAAATGTATTATTAAGCCCTTGTTTGATCCTCATTTTTATCAAAGTGTATTTA
>NW_019246430.1:49558-72502 GCF_002742605.1 Olea europaea var. sylvestris
CCCACGTGGGTTACTCAGTATCTGATGAAGAGAGATGAACCAAGTTTTAAGATCGATTAACCCCAAACACCCCCCACACGCAATGAAGAAATGTCTAAAACTTCACATTTTCCAAAATACGTGTTTGAGCTTAGTTTTTGAATGAAAATGTATCTTGAAATAATATTTTTTGAAGAATGTGCGATAAAAATATATGAAATTTTTTTGAGTTTATTTGTAAAATTATTCTATGGGAGAATGTGTAATTAAAAATAAATTTAAATATTGAAAAAAATGAAGATCAAACATAGGCTTAAAACTGTCCCCAAAGTAACGAACCAATTGAAGGAGTCTTTGCAAGAAAAGTCAAAACTTATTTTCGAAATTAAGAAGCTTTCTAAGTAATTATAAGCAATGAAATTATGATTAAAAAATAAATAAAAGTTGTAAATTCTATGAAATTCAGCGAAAAAAGAAAAAAAAAAGAGTTTGATGTACTTACAAGTGATCATAAATTTTACCAAACATGCAATTTGATTATTTGGAGTAATTAGGCTTTCATCAGTATACTAATTCCACGAGTAGTAAACCATAAATGACAGTACTCAAAATTTTCATTTTATTCACTATTAAACTTCCATACAATACGCTGAAAAGACAATGTACTGTACATCTCCTTTCCATATTTGCAAGATACGGATCCTCTAGAGTCGAAAGAAGAAAACCATTATATACAAATGTGCTTGATGAACTTCGGTTCTGGTCTCTCAGTTTTCCTCTAGCTTATATACAGCATTCACACATTCTTCCGCGTCCCACAGGAACGAACCATAAGCAACGGCCTCCAGCACAAATCTCTTGAGACTTGCAAAAGATGTGGAAATTGAATTATCGGTTTCGAGCAAACCTGTATTTTCATCTCCAAATAAAGCACAACAGTGTCTCTCAATCAGATTCAGAGCCTCCTTGGACTTCAGTTTCGCGCACATCTGCAGTGTTTCCGGGTCAAATCCCATCACATAACACCTCAATTTCTCGTGTTTCTTGCCTAGACTACATGATACACGACCTGTAGACGTAGAATTCGGGCCGTTAGTGCGACCAAATGCAATGTACTTCGATCCAAAAGATGACATCTCCGAAAGTGGAAGTTGGCAATAAGCATCAGTACCAAAGTCCAGGTTTGTGAGATCTAGACTCCTTTCCAGACGGTACCTGAACAAGGCGGTCTTTAAAAAGTAACCGTACAAGATGGAAGCAGCATATAGTCTGCAGAGATGAAGCCTCGGGATCTCAGTTGTGGTCCAACTGTCAGTGACATTAGAGGTTGCTTTCCTGCCAACAGCAGCAGTAATATGTTCCTTAACCATCTCCAAAACCTCAAAATCGTGAATTGACTCCAGTTCCCAGTCCTTTGAAGGACAGATTTCGAGTCTGCCATTGTAGACACACTTGGAAAGCCTTGGGACCAAGTGAACTCTGATCTCCATAAACTTGTAAAAAATTAACATATACATCACATCTTCGACTGCGGCCTCGCATTCGTGCTTCTTCAATTCAGCAATCCTCCTGCCATTCATTCATTCTCGTAGTCAGTAAAAGCACCAAGAAAAATCGAAGATTTCATATTTTTAACCAGCATTACCACAGCATTTCAGGTAACAGCATTCGTTTGGCCTACAGTTCAATTATTTCAATGAAGTAATCATTTATGAAACGCCTAAGTTTCTAATTCCTCAAACTTGCCTCCTCGAAAATGTAGTAATGCCAAAACCATCAATGTCATCCCTGAAGTGGTTATTTTCACAATCAACAGAGAATGTCCCACCTTGGAGCAACAAATGACAACTGCTCCTCGAATCTCAAGTACTAGAGAAATTTCTTCATGAAAGCCACGAGATGTCCGGTGGAAATACTAGTACACCATCCTCCATGCCGTTGCATTCTCAAGGAACTCGATGCACTAGTACACCTCCTCCGGTCCATGCCATTATCAAGGAGTTCTGCGCTTTTCCAAAAATGTACCATGGAGTTTGTAAAAATAAACAAGCTAATTACTAAAATCTTCTCAATGGCGCAAAATGATGTCAAGCAAACATTCAGATACAAACAAGTAATGACAGGATTATACAACTGCTTATTTAACGTAACTCTCACCATTATTCGTACATTAACTCATAACTGAAATAGCTTATCGACAATCTGTGATATGTTATAGCTAAAATCAAAACCTTCCTGGAAATTATGTGAATATTATGCTATGTTACCAAACATCAATGTTTAGGTATTTATGCAGTATTCAATTTTTGCTTTTATTTTCTTTATTTCTTTCTTTCCTTTTTTTTTTTTTTTTTGGTTTCTGACAAACATATACAGTATTTGTACTAATACTGAAGAAAAGCAACAAACTTTATAGTGTATGTAATATTTATTTAAGCAATAGTAATTTTTTACCGACCCAAATAGTCCCTATTATCGTCTAAAAGACTAAAACTTAATGCAATAAATTTCCATAAGCAACAGATGGGAAAAAAAAGTAACTAATTGAACACCAACCTATGGAGGGAAGCTATATCAGAGCCCAAGCTGAACTCGGCACGAGCCACAGCTTCATCCCTGTCAGCCACCAGCTGCTCTAACTGATTCCTAACAGCAGCATGAAAGTATTCCCGATCATTCAGCAATACGCCACACAAGAACCTCCCAGCCGCCGTCTTCGGCTCGAGCGGCGTGTTCAAACCTCCAAACTCACACTTATAGTCACTATTATTGTAACTATGAGCCACCGCAACCAAAGGCCTCCGATCAATTTTCAAATTGATCAGACGACCGCGAATCGACGGCAGGGCTGGAAAAGAGAATCTGGGTTTGCTGTAAAAAAGGCAACAGTCCATTCAACAATGTCCAAAATAGTTCCTTATACTTTCACTTCTGAAAGGTTTATGGGTTTTTCTGGGTTCTGAAAAAGAGATGAATTCAGATGGAAACTTTGACTAACAAAGAGGATAAGATGAGGATATGGAACTATCCAAGGAAAAGTGTAATTGCGGAATTGGTGGGGTGTTGCAATTATGGTGGCCACCTGTGGGGACAATTATACATTTCATGTTTGGGATTCTACCAAATAGTCTAATAGAGAGTGGGATTCTATCCAAATAAACCATGTTTGGCTCATATAAAAAGTTTAAGATAAATAAGTACTTATTTTGACAAGGTTTACCCTTTAATCTAAAAGAATAGATATAAGTTATCTAAGTCATTGTTTGAGCCTCATTATCTAAAGACTCTTTTTATCTTAAATTCACATTTAACCGCACATTCTTTCAATAAAATAATTTTACATGTGAATTCAATTTTTTTGTACTTTTTAATCATACATTATCCAAAAAATTAATATTAAAAAATATATTATTCCGAAAATGGGGTCCAACGAACCCTATATATATTTGTGGACAAAAGTTATCTGATGAGTAATTTTATACTTTTTAGGCTTTAGTCAAACACGGTCCAAATCTCCATCCATTTCAACTATTTTCTTTTTGGATTTTTATCATAATTACTGAAAATTGCTGGAAAAGAAGGAAAAAGAAAGATAATTTTTAAGATATGCCCCGTATCTAGATATTCGTTACTTCAATAGTGTGTTAATGACTTCATAGTCACGTAAATTGATTATCATCGCCAGTCTAAGTGATTAACACGATATTTTTATATTGAGAATTTGTGATTTATCATTGAATTTCATGTTCTTGACTGAGGTAATAGAATGAAAAAATTTAGGTGATGAATTGTCCATTCGCTTTATTTAGTGACGAAATTAGGTTAAAACTTTTGATTTGATTTTAAACCTCGATTTTCTAGTTATTTAAAACTATTTCAATGAAAATTATTTTGTTAATTAGATAATATTTTTTCAGAAGTAGATACTATTGTACCATATTAAATAAGAAAAAATAAGTTAAAATACACTAAAAGAAAAATATTATATGCGAGTTATAATTTCTTAACAAGTTATTTAAATAATATAGATGTTTTAATTTAATGGGTTATTCAAGAAAATTGGATAAAATTTGAAGTCTAAAAATTGATTAAAAAAAAATTTATGAATCTCATGAAAGTATTATGAAGCTCTTGTTTGATCCTCATTGTTATCAAAGTATATTTTTCTCTTTTTTCTTTTTAATCACACATTTTCAATAAAATAATATTAAACGTAAATTGAATTTTTTTTTTTTTCATTTTTCAACCAAACTCTTCAAAAAATCACTATTCTAAAATATATTTTTATCCAAAAATGGCTCAAACGAGGGTTAAAATTAAAGTTTGATAGGCTAAAAGTTCATAAATTATAGTCAAAGAATTATTAGGATTCTTCCAAATAAAAATAAGTACAAATCCTTAGCAATTAGGATAAACATTATATTATGTTCAACTCCCAAACGTAATCAATAACTGCACTCAATAACAATTTACCACCTGTGAAAACGACAAGAAAAAAATGGATTAATATACATAATGAATTGTGCATCAAGAGTTGAATTTAGTGCTAAAGTGGAATGGTTAATAAAGCAATAAATGGTAGATAGCACGATTGTGTCTAACAAAATATGGTCCGAACAAGTGGAGAATAAGAGTCCATGTCTAATCAATTTATTTTAGTTGTTTATGTTAAGATTTGAATAAGGATTTTAGAATGATAATAGCTTTTGCTAACGATCTAATGCTTACTCTTTAAGATCGATTGTGTAGTTGGGGTACACTGGTTCGAGACAACTCGAACCTTAAATATTCAAGGTTGACTTGTGTTCAAATTCTAAGCTTGGCTCGATCTTTTTGGTTTGTGGACTCACGAGTCGAGCTTGCTCATTTAAAAAAAAAAATAGAAGGCAGACAACTTTATTTTATTTTTATATAATAAAGTCAACAAAAAGAGAGAGAGAGAGAGAGAGAGCAAAAAACAAGCCGGCTTGTGGACCTCATAAGTTGAGCCAACTCATGAAAAACTCATGAAAAAAATGTATTCAATTGTGCCTATAACTTGTCTCCAAACGAGTCTGAACAGTTTATGCCTTGAGTCGATCCGAGCCCATAACAAGCGAGCAGCTCAATTCATTTGTCACGGCATCAAGCATGCTATTTAGTATTTTATTAGTAATACTAGTCTTTGTCCGTGTAATGCACCGGGCTAAATTATTCTGAAGGAAATATTAGTTTGTTAAATGTGTTGAATTTTCATGAATTATATTATCAACTCAATAGTTGTTATAACTACACTGGAATGAACTTTCCCTTATTGAACATGTAGAAAGATTAAATGATTTCTGAACAAAAGAAATCATCTACGTGTGGACCAAGGATCATATTAAATTCATACAACAAATGAATTGTTTGCAATAATAGATGCATAATTCGATATAAGTGCTCATGGAATTCATGAAAGCAAAAGACAATTATAAAAATAATCAATGGTCAATCTCTATCTCATAGATGAAAGCATATACCAAATTACAATGATAAGGGAATGGTTTCTCATGTTCAATGAGGTTTAGCTTAAAAAGAAAGGATGAAAAGACAAGTTTATAAAATAAATTCACATGCAGAAATTACTCAATCAGGGCACGTAGAGAGATAGGAACAAAATAATAATAATAATAATAAATAAATAAATAAATAATCAACTTTTGCTTCAAAAATTCATGGATTGCCTGTAAATCATTAGTTTTTAGTACGAGTAATCAAAAAATATATTTAAAAATCAACATATCATAAAAGCACATTAAATTTGTCAACCAGTACTGCTCAATATGGACATATCTTCATCGTTTACATGAGGAGCATTTGAATCAACAAACTTTTCAACTTCTCTATGTCAGTCACCAACAAGAGCTTGAAAAGATTCCATTTTAGTGGCATAATTATTATTCAATTGAATGGTAATCTTTTCTTCCTTTTCCTCGAAAATCTATTAGACCAAGATACCACCATAAAAAAGCATTTGTACAACAAAAAGTAAATAGAAGGCACTGACAACAGTAATAGAAAAAATAGAATTTCACTGCATACCTTTGCTGAAACCTTTAATGAAGTTAAATGCACAATATTTCTATATGAACCCACTTCATTTACAATAAAATCAGCATAGCTGGGAAAATAACAAGCGAAAGATTTTATCATTTTTAAAAGATAACCAAATTGATAATTTTTATTTACGTCAAAATATATACTTAAGGAATAAGAGAAAACATGAACATTAAGTGTGTGTTGTAGACGGGATCAACAATTTCATCATTTTTTCCAAATGTTTAGTTCACGTAAGCTTAATTTTAAACAATCTTCCGGAAAAATTCATATACTCTTCCCGAATATTTTAGCAACTGGTCTCCTTATTTGAACTAATACATCAGAAGGTGCTTCTACACTTGCATTCAAGTTCACAATTCGAACATCGAAGACAACTAATTGAGATGAATTTCTAAAAATATCTTAAGGTTAATAAATAATGCAAATATATTTGATGTATGCAAACATAGGAGGCTTTGTGGGGGCTGGGCTGGGCTGTAGCCCCCCGTCTCAGGTCCAATAGCTTTTTTTTTAAGGTATTTTTTATTTTTTTTGGTAAAAAATCAGTTTTTTATGTGTGAAATTTTTTTTCAGCATAGTAGCCTGGTTTGAAATTTTGTAACCCGATCTTGGATCCAATTCTGGATCCACCCCTGTATGCAAATGTTGAGGAATAGACCAAAGAGATACCTTTGCTCGAGAATTCCATGGAAGCCTGGGTCATGCAATTACATGTTATACATATTAACCTTTAAAGCAATTGAAATTTAATCTTTAGTTAAATTTTATTCTAAGGTCTTTAAGCTGAAGATTGTTCTTTTGAAATCGTTTTAAAGGTAAAGTCACATTTTCTCTCTCTCTTAGGCTAAGAACAAAAATATAAATTATGCATTCACCAATAAATACAAATAGTAATGTAATTTTAACTTCTCTTACTATAAGAGATACAAAGACATGAACAGAAGTAGATCAGCCATTGGATGGCTAATTGCCCAGTTTCTTTTAGTGAGCCATGATCAAGCTTATGACCAACTTTAGTTTATTATTGATCATAAGAAATCATTCTAGAATATGTCAAACAGCAAGAGATAAATAAGAAGGGACTTGTCTGTTTGTAGTGTACGTAGGCAATCATCTGTTGTTGTGGGCCGAAGTTTTCATCCTTAAGTAAACAATGGCCGGAAACTCTAGTAAAAGCCAATAAAGGAACGAAAAATACATCGTAAAAGTGAAGTGTATCAAATGAAGGTTATCTGTATAAATGACAGTAAACACTCAATGAACTGTCTTCAACTAAATGCAAACTCCATACCAATTAAAAAAGGATGAAGAACGTAACATAGAAATCATCAAAGGTCTCCATACATTTATTGAAGCTCCTAGCAGAAAGATTTTCTGAAGCTAATTTAGATCTTTAATCTTTAGAACTCATATAAAAATATTTTTCACATTGGAAGTGGTAACAGAAAAGGGAGGAAATAAAACAAGAACACACAGATGGAAAAATAAGTTGATTCAAAAACATATGAACGAAAAACTGACAGCAAGAAAATCATTATAGGAGCTCAAAGTGAGAACTGGATAGTCTAGTGGATGAGATTTTGATTTCTTTTTCTTTTTAGTACAATCCAATGCAATCTTGTTCATTTTACCAAGCATGGCTTAAAGTTCCCTAGATTATTTAGGAGTCATAATATCAACGTTCTAAAAGGCATGAGGGCATGGCATTGAGGAAAGATCAAGCCTTACAAGCATATGCATGCCTAGGTGCACTAAAATGTTTTCGTATTTTAATAAGACCATTGTTTTACTCATTTTAATAAGACCATTAGTAATTGGTTCCCTCTATTCAATAGTTTATTTAACTTTGAAAATAAAAGGGGACTGCATCTATAGTTGATCGCCTTTTCCATGCCTTCTCCATATGCTAGATTTCTCATGCCTAGCGCATTTTAGAACACTACATAATATCTCACCCTCCAAGGCACTAAAAGTTTAAATAAGACTTGCGGATTGAGCGTGTATGCATGCTTCTGTATGCGCCTTTCTATTTGTGAATCTTAAAACTGACCTTATCTATGTCAACATCATGCATGATAGCATTGATAACTTCCTCATTATTGGCACCATCCGCATCACTCAAAGCATCCCACAATTTTCAATCTCTAGATAACCTCTCCCATTTTGATCAAAGAAGGCAAAAGTTTTGTGTAGTTGTTCATCATTCACCATTTTATCTAAAATGAACCAAAACAGCCACAAATTCCTCGCAATTCAAAGTTTCATCTCCATCAATATCAGCCTGTAAAACCAGGGATTGCTTTATTGACTAAAACAAATTACAAAACACAATAAGGACAAGAATATGACCATTTTAGACTAATCTATGATAAATAAGAAATAAGAAATAAGAAATAAGATAAAGAAAATTACAATTGAAAGTAACCTAGACAAGTGCAAACATGTCCAACAAAAATGGCTACTTAAAAATGTAACTTTATATTTTTTAACACTTAGCCAAAATGCTCCCTTCAAGTGAGTTACCATAAAAAAACGTAATAAACTTAAAAAGAAAAACAAAAATAATAAAAGCAGATATGATTACATGTACAGCTTCCATGTAGGATGGCAGTCGGTCAGGTTCGGGGTGGGGCAGGCGGCTTGCCCCTTTTGTTACCCCTTTTTTGACATTTTCAAAATTTCGAGTTATTCTATTATTAGAAAATAAAAAACAAATTCAAAAAGGGGTTTTAACGAATGAATTGTTCAAAAATAAAATTATTTTAAATTTTTTTCTTCACGGGGATGGGTTTTCCTTGCTCCATCCCACCAACTCATCGGGATGGGGTTTTTTTGGCCCTATTCAGGCTGATTTTTTTGTCATCATTACTTCCATGAGAATTTAAAGATCTGCATCAGTGATCTGATGGCCAAGCTTGCAAATCTATTTTAAGTTCTTCGAGGTTGATTTTACACCTATTTCCAATTTCCATCATGCCAAACGTATCCTCTATTTTGGCCACTTCTTCGGTTCTTCCACAGTTAGATGCTCTGCCACCACCCGTGCATGCAACATTTCAAGATTCAATGTGGAAAAGGGATACGTACTGATGTGCTTCTTTCTTTTCATTTTTCTTTCCAATTCTTTTTGGAAAAATAGAATTGGTCCCCGGCATTTTACAAAGGAGAGAATTAGTGCCATTGGCACCTTTCATTTTAATTTCAAATTGTCAACTGACACTCATATGTCCGACTCTATGAAGCTACGTATAGTCTTCCAACTGAGACTAGTGCCCAAAAATACATAGTTTAAGAAATTAAATGTGAAGAAAATATTTGGAGGAAAAACTTTCCTTCGTATTCATTCATCTCCTATCTGTAATGTACAATGGCTTTGCCTTTTATAGAGAAAAGAAAGAATCTATGCTAACCAATTCTATACAAGTTGCTGTACAAAATAACAGAATGAGAAAACAAACTCCAACCATGCAGCAGCATATTCGTTGGCAATTCTTCTAGAGTATTCTTCTTCTAGATTCTAAAATCCAGCTATGCATCCAACTGGACAGATGACTCAGGTCTGCTACCACCAAACTCAAGTTCCCATCGAGTCTTCTTTATTTGTTCACTGAATTTTCACAATTTAACACATAGTACAGCATGTTTTCACATGGGCCACGTGAAGATTTAATGGAGAGATGCATGGTTCCCCATTCATTTAATTTATTTTTTTCTAAGTTGTGTGTAAATGCGCATAGAATGGGGGTACAGGGTATAATACATGCATGTAGTGAGCAATATAAGTACCTTTAGAGCTCTTTTTTGAGTTTGTCATCACAGAAATTTGTTTGAGCCTTGCTTTCACTGTCTTATCCACAGAAACATTTGGAGCTTTCTTCGCATTCTGTAACCATGGATGCTCTGCATTGGAATATAGAAATAGCCTATTACAACATAGTCCAGTTTCCCTCATTAGAAGCATCAAACTCACAATGATATAGAACATTTACATAAGCAAATATTATCAAGCACTTGCTGATCGAGGTCGAGCATTTTCCTCACAAGATCCTTCACATTTTCGAATACATTCGGCCATGGATATCTCTTGAAATCAACGACAGATCGAATAATTGCTTAGGCTACTCCTTTCTGGGTTTCTGCATGAAAATTTTAATATGTGGACTAATATCATTTTTATCTATGCGTGTGAGACTGGAAAGATATAATGAATTAAGCAACAACATAATCCAGCAACTTCATTTTGTGTTTGTCACATCTATACAATCACGAGCCATAGAGAGCATGCTTGGAAGTTGTTTATAATGGTTTAAATTATAAATAGATAGAATGGCCAATGGAAATGGGTAGTAATTGTAGGTCCCACAAAATGTGGATGAAATGTCGTTTGACCAATTATAACCATTTATAATATGATACGATGAATTAAGCAACACCATACTTTAGCGACTTCATTTTTTTTCTATCACATCTATAGAATCATGAGCCATAGAGAGCATGCTAGGAAGTTGTTTATAATGTTTTAAATTATAAATACATAGAATGGCCAATGGAAATGGGTAGTAATTGTGGGTCCAACGAAATATTTGGATGAAAAGTCGTTTGATCAATTATAAACAATTTATAAAATCATTCAAACATAGGCTAAGAGCATGTTCACATGTGCTAAAGAAAAAGTAAAATTTACTTTCATATGTTACTTTTTACTTTCTCTGAACTGATACTAATCACGAAAGAGACTAAATCAATGAGAGAAAGGATGTTTGGCAAGCTTAAAAAAGTGAAGTCAAATGTTTGGTTAACTTGTTTTTCTACTTTTATTTAAATTTAATTATTTACTTATAAGTAAACTTAGTGTTTGTTTGGAAGAAGTTATTTGAAGTGAGAAATGATTTTTTATGGAGTATGTGTGGTTAAATGGTAGGAAAAATTATGGATCCAAGCGCGAAATTATTTTGTTGGAATAATGTGGGGTTGAAAATGAGTTTAAAAAAAAAAAAATTTGAAATAAGTTTTGCCAAACAAATGCTTATTAAGCATATCAACATGCTATAAACCCAAAATATACTCGTGCTTGTTTCTACATATGACCATCATAAATAAAGAAGCAAACCTGTCCAGAAATACAGAATGCCCCAAAGAAGAATACATAGGATCTCCAGCATTCCACACATCAACCGCCCATAGTAATGTTTTAGTCCCCGTTTTGCCTCCATTAAATTACGTTTTATTTTTCTCTCTCCTATTTTCAACTACACAATCTTTCATAAAATAATATTACACTTAAATCGAAAATTTTTCCTTCTTTTTCAATCACTCATTTTCAATAAAACACTATTCCACCCATTTTCATTACCAAAAAATGGGGGTTAAACGGGGACTTAAAACCACGAGAGCCATTTAATAAGGACTTCCCACAATCTCATTAAAGAGCTCGCCTAAGAATAATAAAAAACAAATCAAACTTAAACGTAGATAATCCCAAATTATACAACTAAAGGCATAGATCAATAAGGCTGATATTTGGTTGAAAAATTACCATACCGAGTTTAAAGAAAACTGACAAACCGAAACTAATTGCTTTTAAGGGTGAAATTTCTTTCTGATTGGCAAAAAGAAAATTTTCTGGTTTGAGAACAAAAGCTCTTGCTCAATAAAATAAACATCAAATTTTACACTAATTCTTCACATGCTTGAAATCATAGTTGAAAAAGTTAGTTCACAACAGTAGAAATTTGGTTCTTCAACAGTGAATAACCACTTTGAATGAGGAAAACACAAATGAAGGCATGAGACGAGGCATGATATTTTCAAACCGATTCAAGCATCAAAGCAGGGGTACCAAAATGAATAGTAGATGGGTCATCCTCTCTTTGATAATAGAGGCAATATAGTGAACACATGAGCAACAAACACGAATCATTGAAGCACTTAACTAGCCATCATTGGAGTAAGATTAAACGTAAATTACACCTAATGTTTAAGAACATAAGAGGTTGCATCATATTATCATAGTATAACATTCTTGTGGGCGATTTGCAAGTTCAAATAAAGATCAAAAGAAAACTTGTAGGTTTGATACTTGGCCACATCCTCTTGTGATAAAGTAATATTGTGAGTTTCCTTGTACGAATCAGTAAGCCACTTCATTTTTCCACGTCTCACTATCTGCAATAGTAACATACACATGTGAAGAATGTGCATTTTCTTATCTTCCAATAGCATATACCATTGTACAATTGAACTCACTGTGCAAGGGAGACATGTATAAAAAGAGAATTTAATAATTCTTTTTATAGTGCACAATACTCTTGGGAACTGGCCTCTTCTTTCCACCACACCTCAACCGTACATGATAGATGACAAACACATGAAGGTAGCATTCAATCACTAAGCATGAAACTACCAGAAAATGGTAAACATGAACACCAATGAACATTGAGTAACATGAACATTACAGCGGGCACCCAAAGATGAAAGCATTTATGTGTATATATTCACTGCATCATATAATTAGTATTCCCGCCAAGATATCTTATCAAAAGACTTGGATAGAAAACAAAAAATAAAAATAAAAATTCCTTAACTAAAAAATATACATATTGTTATACCTCCCTCAGTCGAACCCATGTAACTGACGTCGGGTAGGATAGTGATTATCTTATTGCCATATTGTAGCAGATGATTCGCAAGAGAGAAACGAAAGAAAAAGCCCAAAAAACCAGAGAAAATACTCTGAAATCAACTCAATATTATTAATAATGCAAAATGATCAAAATTAACCTATAAGCCGGGTTAAATAGTTGCAAAATACGAAATCATTGGAAAATTACCAAAAATGGTAAAATCTCGAAATTACACCAGAATAAAATATTAAGTAAAAGAAGTAGGTTGCCAAAAATTTGGCTCAATTCGAGTTTTCTAACTATGGAAAAGGGAAACGAAATATTACCATAAATAGCAAAAAATAACTAAAAATTAAATTTCGAAAAGGGAAACAGTGGATTTTGGGCTCAAAATTGACGCTTACCAAGCATAGTACGTGCGCGTCGAAGAGAGCTTTCCGAATTGGGGTTATAATAGCGTTTCTGATAACCGTAGCCAAAGCTATGGCCAAATTACCAAAAACGTGTCAAATTCCCTCAATCAAGGAAATAATTGCGATTCACTTCCCATCTTTGTGTCGATCCGCCATCTCATGGTATCTCAACACCATCATCGTGCTATCTGACAAATCAGCATCACTCGACTCGGATCCTCCTGCATCAGTCGCCCCGAGTTGGAAAGAACTCGCCCTCGAGTTGACAGTAGCTTCATCGGACTCCACAAAACAAGGGTTTAGGTGTTTCACATTAAAGACGTCAAAGGTCTTCAAATGGCTAGGGAGGCACAACCTGTAAGCATTATCATTGATCTTCTGCAGCACTTCACAAGGTCCAATCTTCCGCTCCTTTAGCTTATTGTACTCCCCAGTTGAAAAACGATCACGAGTTAATACTGCCCAAACAAAATCACCAACATCAAACAACACCTGGCGCCAATGACTATCTGCCTGAGCCTTGTACTTAGTATTACTATCCTGTATGGACAGCTTCACCTGCTCATGGATACCCCGAAGATGTTCAGCTATCTCATTAGCTTTGTTATTGAAGCGACCCACACGTGGAATTGGAGCCTAATCAAGTACCTCAGATGGGTTCCGACCATAGAAAACTTTAAAAGGACTCAATCCGGTGGTTCTATTCCTCGACCGGTTATAAGCAAACTCTGCTTGAGGTAATGCCAAATCCCACTGCTTCGGTTTTGTCCCTGCCAAGCTTCTCAAAAGATTTTCCAAACTCCAATTCACCACCTCAGTCTGACCATCTGTTTGGGGATGGTATGCGCCGCTAAAATTCAACTTCGTTCCAAGTTTCTCACATAAACTCCTCCAGAAATGACTCATAAACTTAGTGTCACGGTTAGAAGTAATTGATTGTGGAACACCATGTAAACGCACAATCTCCCTAAAATAAAGATGAGCCAATCCGAGTAGCATCCGTTGTCTTCCGGCAAGCCACAAAATGAGTCATCTTTGAAAATCTGTCAACCACAACAAGAATGGATTCCATCTTCCACTGTGTACGAGGTAAGCCCAAGACAAAATACATGCTGACATCAAACCAAGGAGCTTCAAGTATGGGTAATGGTGTGTACAATCCAGCATTAGTAAGAGCTCCTTTAGACCACTAAGATACATAACACAGCTCCACATAATGCGCCACATCACTGCTCAACTTGGGCCAGTAATAATCAGAAGAGACCGTTGCCAATGTCTTGTCTCGCCCAAAATGTCCTTCGTTATGAAGTTCACTAATAATCCGCTGCCTTAGCGAACAATCCAGAATGCATAACTGCAATCCACGAAACAAGTAACCATTATGTAAAACAAAATCATGTCGGTGATTATCAATTACCTCCCGAAGTATCTTCCCAAATGAAGGATCTGCAGCATACATATCAGAAAATGCCTCAAATCCGACAATCTTGGGGTCATGATGGTGAGGAGTAATGTGCGATGGCTCAATACATCTGCTACTCAATTCAAACTCCCTGCTTGATGTCTTAGTGTGAAAGTAAACTTCTGCAAGTACGCCACCCACTTTGCATGTCGCTCACTCAGCTTGTGCTGACCATTGATGTACTTCAAGGCCTCATGATCAGTAACAAGGATGAACTCACTCTGTACTAGGTAACGACGCCAATGCTTCAGAGTCTGAACTTTGACATAGAACTCTAGGTCATAAGTGGAATAATTTTTCTTCGATCCTGATAGCTTCTCACTGAAAAAGGCTATTGGACGTCCCTCCTGACTCAGAACACCACCAATACCAACTCCAGACGCATCACAGTTTACCTCGAACACCTTCTCAAAGTCCAAAAGTGCCAAGACTGGGGCCTCCATCATCTTCTGCTTAACCAATTGAAAGCTAGCCTCTGCCTCCTCGGTCCACTGAAAATCACGCCCTTTAAGGCACTCTGTGATAGGAGCAATCAAGCTACTGAAGTTTCTGATGAACCGACGATAGAAGGATGCCAATCCATGGAAACTCCTGACATCGTGCAAAGTTTTTGGCTTGGGCCAATTCAAAACTGCCTCAATTTTGGATTGATCCGCATGAACACCATTAGTAGACACAACAAAACCCAAAAAAGTTACAAAACTTGTAAAGAAATAACACTTATTCTGATTGATGAATAAGCGCCGCGTCCTCATTACATCAAAGACGGCATGGAGATGATTAAAATGTAACTCCCATGTCGAACTATAAATAAGTATGTCGTCAAAATAGACTACCACAAACTTCCACATGAAAGGCCGTAAAACCTGATGCATAAACCTTATAAAAGTGCTGGGTGCATTGGATAGTCCAAAGGGCATGACCATCCATTCGTACAATCCATGTTGTGTCTTGAACGCAGTATTCCACTCATCTCCAGGCCTGATTCTGATATGTGGTATCCACTTTTAAGGTTAATTTTTGAGAAGACCTTA
This sequence comes from Olea europaea var. sylvestris, assembly GCF_002742605.1. Taxonomy (NCBI): domain Eukaryota; kingdom Viridiplantae; phylum Streptophyta; class Magnoliopsida; order Lamiales; family Oleaceae; genus Olea; species Olea europaea. The sequence continues at coordinate 65,151 of NW_019246430.1, forward strand.
GAATCGGACAATTGATCCAACATGTCGTCCAGGCGAGGAATTGGAAACCTGTACTTCACTGTAATCTTGTTAATTGCCCTGCTGTCAACACTCATAAGCCACGACCCATCTTTCTTCGGCACTAGTAGACCAGGAACTGCACAAAGACTCATACTCTTACGAATGTAGCCCATTTCCAATAATTCTGCCACCTGTTGCTACAACTCTTCAGCTTCCTTAAGACTAAGGCGATATGCTGGTCGATTTGGTAGACCCGACCCCGGAATAAGGTCGATCTGAATGTTGAATGTCCCTCATAGGTGGTAATCCTGGAGGAAGATCCCCCGGCATCAAGTCAGAAAACTCCATTAGTAGTTGCTGCACTTCTGCTGGTAATTCCAAATCCACATTCGCTGCACTATTTTCAAAGGCATTAAAGCATAAACTATATTTTCACGCCCAACCTCAACCAAGAACCTGGATATAGAAAGTAGATTGATGTTATTAACTACCGAAGTAGGGATGTTTTCTTCCCTACGAGGCGCCAAAACAATTTTCTTCCCTTTGATGCTAAGAGAATAAGTATTCTTCCGCCCATCATGGATAACGCTACGATCATACTGCCAAGGTCGTCTCAACAAAACATGACACGCGTCCATTGATACCACATCACACCAAGCATTATCAAAATATTTTTTTCCAATTGAAAAAGACACTAAGCTTTGTTTTTCTACCATTACCTCACTGCCTTTATTCAGTCAAGACAATTTGTATGGTTTGGGATGACGATCCATCTTCAGTTGCAGTTTCTCGATAACCTCCTCAGACACTACATTCTCACAACTACCACTATCAATTATCAGCTTGCAGGCTTTATTAGCAACTGGGTAGATTGTGTGTAAAACGTTGGTCCCTTGGGAGTTAGCAGGCTCTTTCGAACGACCAGGGTCTCTTGGCCATCTCCATATACTACGTCCTCATCTTCACCATCATCATACACAGGCTCCCCCACTTCCTCGAACTCTTCTATCATATCCTCCTTAATCAGAAAATTTTTATTCTTCTCACCAACAGCCTTCCTGCAATCAGTCGCCCTATGCCCCTGTTCACCACACCTGAAACACTTAATACTTGAGCTGAAATTGTCCCGCTGTGGCTGATAAGCAGGATGAGATTCTTGAGGGCGAACAGGCTGACTACCTTCACCTCTGACCACTGGCCTCCTACTCAGCTGTTTCTTCACTGCAAGTGCCTGCTGATATGCCTCAGAAACTGTCCACAATGAATGAAGGCTGAGAACATCCTGTAGGGAGCTGCCTTAATCCCACCAAATACCGTGCTACCATCTGCACCTGCGTCTCAGATAAATCATTCCAAGCCACCAGCTAATAAAATTCCTCAGTATAATCATTGACTGATCTTGTGCCTTGCCTCAGTGAATGGAGCCTCTGAAACAAGATTTGAGTGTAGCCGAAAGGGAGGAAGTGTCCTTTCATCTTCTTTTTCATCTTCTCCCAGTCAGTAATTTTGGATTTCCCTTGTCGCTCCCGTGAATGCTTCAACTGTTCCCACCATGCAGATGCTCTACCTTTGAATTTGATGGCGACCAGTTTCACTTAACACGATCTGGAACCTCCTTATATTCAAAAATTCGCTCCACTTCATTTAGCCAATCAATAAATCCTTCAGCCTGCAACGTACCAGAAAACTCGGGCAGATCCACTTTGAAACCGAGATCCACATGACAATCCTCCCATCTACGATGCTCCCAAACTCGAGCACGATGGTGATACGGGTTTTTGAAATTTGTATCGGAATTGTAACCCTCCACATCATGATTACTGAACTCCTGTTCCGCCAAACGTTGGGTTAACTCCGCAACTTGTCTCTACAAATCTTCAATCGTCACATCCTGAATATTACGATCACGGTGTGGGACTTCCTCAATCGGAACCTGTCCTCGATGACCACGACCACGTCCACCAACCATTATAACTGATGAAATTTATCTCCCAAGAAGATGCTGACACTCTGATACCAACTGACGCGGGGTAGGATAGTGATTATCCTATTGATTTGTTCTAGCAGATAATTCGCAAGAAAGAAACGAAGGAAAACGCCCAAAAAACTAGAGAAAATACTCTGAAATTAACTCAATATTATTAATAATGCAAAATGACCAAAATTAACCCACAAGTCGGATTAAATAGCTGCAAAATACGAAATAATAGGAAAATTACCAAAAATGGCAAAATTCCAAAATTACACCAGAATCAAATATTAAGTAAAAGAAGTAGGTTGCAAAAAATTTGGCTTAATTCGAGTTTTCTAATATATGGAAAAAGGGAAACGAAATATTACCATAAATATCAAAAAATAATTAAAAATTGAGTTTCGAAAAGGAAAACAGCAGATTTTGGGCTCTAAATTGATGCCCACCAAGCATAGCTGGGTGGCCACGACATGCGTGCCGAAGAGAGCTTTCCGAATTGGGGTCACAAATTACCAAAGACGTGTCAAATTCCCCCAATCAAGGAAATAATTGCGATTCACTTCCCATCTTTGCGCCGATCCGCCATCTCACGTGACTGAACCCTCACGTAAAGGCCTTGGTGAGCAAGGGCGAAGCTAATGAAAGAACTTGGTGGGAAATCTTGTAGTTAAATCTATTAACATGATTAATGTGATAACTCCCTGCCACCGCCGCCATAACCAACTTGTTAAGTAAAGTTTACTGCCACAAACTAGGATTTATGGATAACAAAGCGGTATTGGCATTTATTTTCCATGATTGATTGATGTTCGCATGGATGAGGTCACGTGTCTTTTCATTCAACGGTTTACTGATTTTCTTTTACTATAAAAGATCACACTTAATATCATTCCAGGATAATGCATGTTTATACTTTCATACTACAACATTGTCTTCTTTATATTATTCCCAAAGCTGCCTCCCTTGTTTTGAAGGCTCACGTTCAAAGCTCCCGCACACCCACATATTTGTTATCCCGTTACCAACTTGACCGTCGGAATGCGTGCGGCCTGTCCCATCCCTACCGAAGAAGGCCACGTGCAACTAACAATTTGTCCTAGCGTGCAAGAATAAAGCTTACGTGGACGTGAGAGGCATTGGAATCTATTAACACATCACGAGCACATTTTTTAGGTCAACACGTATAATTCTAAATAAAACAAGGAAACAAGACTATCGGCTGCAATGCACTTATCTTCAATGTTGAAGGCTTAGCCCCCGTTTGGTCCCATTAATTTCCATTCCATTATATTTTATTTTTCTCTTTCTTATTTTCAACCACACAATCCATAAAATAATATTACATATAAACCGAAAATTTTTCCTTCTTTTTCAACCACTCATTTAAAAAAAAAAACTATTCTATCTATTTTCATTTTCACAAAATGGGAGCCAAACGTGGGCTTAAGTAAGTTTAGCAGAATATAGCAAAATATATGTAGCTGCAATCATAGATGACTCCATGAAATTATAAATCCAATAAAATCAAACGAAATAAGACAAATTTAACCATAAAGATTAATAGTATTTAAGAATAAAAATCTAAAGTAACGTCTCATAGCCACAGTTATTCACGATAATATAAACTCCCAATCTTAAGTCTTTTTCAAATTGAGACCCCGTAACAATTGCAAATGGTACAGGCTTCCAAAACAACACTAAATAAAATTTCATTATTCAAGTATAACCAGAAGCAATTGCTATGCCTAGACGAGTACAACCTTCGAAGAGAGACTTTCAAAACACTGTTTATTTTTGTCACAGGACTTTTCATAGTTGCATCATTTTCTTATCTTGTTTTGCTACAGTGCACATACCTCCTAGAAAAACACGCTTTTCTCTTTCCACCATAAAAGAAAACCCTACAACTCCCTCTTCTCTCGACCAATCATTTTGTATCCCCACCATAAGAGAAAACCCTTCAACTCTTTCTCTCTACCTACTAAAGAAAATCCCGGATCAGTCATTCCAAACCCTAATCTCTTTTCATCACACATACACATGTATGCATTTTTACACAAACTTAGCCAACGATTGTAATGCAAAGACTAGCGGGCTTCTCATCGCCTTCGCCTCGATCGGATTTTGTATGGAAGGCGAGACATCTCTGCTCAATAATGGATTTGTTTTTGCGCTGTTGGAGAAAGTTGGGCTCCTGGCTTCTCTTTAAAGGATAAATCTTTACTAGATTTGGTTGTTTGGTCTTTCATTTCCCTTTATTTTTCTTCAAGCTTTAGCGGTTGTTTGGTCTCTAACTTCTCTTTGTTTTCCTTACACGCACGCATTCATGTATGCATGTATACACAAACTTCTCCAGCTCAATTTATCCAAGGTTTCGTAGCCTGTAAATTAATTGAAGTTTTGGAATTTGTGTTTAATTAATTTGACTTCATTAGTAATAATAATTTATAAAAGATGGGTGTATTCTATTTATTTTACTAGGATAATTAATACGAAGAATAAGGTCGATTGTTATCCATGATTTTTATGGATTTCATCATTTTTCATTAACTTTTATCAAAATTTACTAAAAATTTAATTGGTACCAAACAAAACCAAGTATGCTCTTAACACAAGTTAATTGTTCCAATTGTCACTGAACTTAAGTCCATATCTTTTATTGGTCATTGAAATTTAAAATGTTGAGTTTTAGTCACTGAACTAATATTCATGTTTTCGATTGCTCACTGCAACATTTTTAAAAATCTAGTGGCTAAAACTCGACATATTAAACTTCAAAAAGCAATCGAAGATATGGATTTAAGTTTAATAATAAAAGTTTGACATTTTAAATTTTAGTGACCAATCAAAGGCATGAATCTAAGTTCAGTGACCATTGGAACAATTGTGGAAATGGTAGATAAAGGCCTTTTGACCCGGGTGAAAACTTTTTTTAGCCTTTGACCACAATTTACATGAAAAAAAATGTGAACTAAATATTAATATTGCTATTTCCTATTTTACCCTTCCAAACTTGTATGAATGAAAATGAAATCTCTTATTCCCATGAATCGACTTTTCTTCTAGTTTTCATTTCATTCCCTCTCTCAAGTCTCAACGAAAGCTAAAATTTGCAAAATCAAACAAAAGAAATTTCAAATACAATAATTTTCTCCTCAAATCACAAATGATCAGTGATATTCAACATTGAGAAGAAGAAATCCCATATCATAAGTGCTCTTCAAAATTCTCTGTGTTGCTTTCCTTTTAATTTGAGGTAAATTATATTGTTCTTCTTCAATTTCAAGAAGCTAATATGGGATTCCAATATTGATTTTTTGAAATTGTAGGCAATTTTATGTTTCTAGGGTTTAAGTAACTGTTGCGTTTTGAATTTCTTTTCCCAGTCTTGATGAATTGGATTCTAGGTGGTGTATATGCTTAATGATAGATGCTTTCTATGTTAGAGAAATTAGGAATTTTTTTATGAAACTAAGGCTTTAATGAAGTGGATTAGGTTTGAGTTGATAAAGAAGATAAAGCCATGCAATGAAGTGGATGTGGTGATGGAAAACAAATGTGTGTGCCCACTTCATCATTTGGTTTTTTGATCTTACTAGATTTATTTGACATGTGTACTTTCAAAAAACTCGGGAACTTGTACGTAGTTGAGTTTGGTTTGAAATTTGATATTAACCCTTAGAACTTTTTGGTGTATTTTTATGTGTGAATTGTGAGTTGTGAGTGTATAGTGTAATTTGATTTCAAGTTATTATAATGTATGTTGAATGCCGAGTTGCCACCTGAACTTGAGGAGGAGGAAAATGGTGCAACGCCTTAGAACTTTTTGGTGTATTTGTATGATTTGGAAAGAGCAATGATGGGTTGTCCAAATTTGTATTGATTTTAGGCTTATATCTGTTAGTTTATCAAATACGGTCTTCTTTTGGTTTATTTTAAGTTTAGGTGGCAAACACTCATTGCTTGTCTATGCATGAATTACATGAGGAAGGAAGCCTAATTAGTGCTATATAATTGGTTGATATGATGTCCTATTGGCCTGCTTGTATTCCTGTGATTGGAATTCTTGAGTCATTTTAAAGCTTTCCAGAGTCTGAACTGAGGCAAAGGAACAAAAAATGCAAATCCTTTATTTTAGGCCATCAGCCATCTACAGTTCCTGGACCTAAAACAATATGAGCATTGGAATCTATTATCAAAGGCACGTCTGGAAAAAATGTCACTATCAAATTCTAGATTATAATGAAACAGACGCATTAATATGTAGTATGTCTAGTCTTGATAGAGTTCTCTTTTGTTTGAGTCGCCAATTCACATATTTGTCTTTGAACTCCGCCATAGGCTCTACAAGCTAAGTTATCGGTGGGGGACTTGTAGAGTTTATAGGTTGAGGTAGTCGAACGTCTAACATCCAAACACTTCATATATTATGCAATTGATGAAAAATAAAAAGTTGTCACTTCAATATTTAAAAAGTTGTCAGAAATTTATTAGACAGAATTGGAATAATAAAAAGTTGTCACTTCATTTTTGTCTATTTTTGGTACCATTGAATTCTAGTTGTAACTTGTCCCAAGTCCTAACCTTAACCAAAGGGATTATGTTGTACAAAAAAATTGTAAACAAGGGAATACATAAAATGTTGTGGAGGGAAAAGAATGGATGAAAAAGTTGACACTGTTTTTAAACTGACAAATAATAAAATGACATATGACATTATGTAAAGCTTGATGTATGTGTAGCAAAGTCCTAACCAAAGATTATATTAAGATGCAATTTTTGGTAGGTTAGAGTAGGGGTTGAATGGTAGTTTTGTTAAATCAACACTTACTCCTATCTTCATTTCAAAATGCAAACTGACCAGAATGATCTTCATCTAGTAGTATGTTTCCGCATATTTTGGAAAAACAGAGCCCAAACAGGGCTGCTAGTATTGTTGACCCGCTACTATTGAAGGAAATCAACATTGATTTGGAAACGGATACTCTTTCCATAGAAAGGAATACCAAAATCACTAAAGAAGTCGTTTCGTAAGTTTTTTTTTTTTATTACAATTCAATAATTACTTGTTCATATTAATTTAATTATTTGACTTCATTTACCCTGACTTATTATCTTATTGAGCATCAATGGTTCAGTAAAACATGTTAATGGCTTCTATATGAATAGATGGAGGGAAAAGATGGCTGCCGATATTTTTGCCCTTGATTATGAACCGTAGGACCTTTGATGTATTTGAATATTTACGAGTTATGAGTGTAAATATGATTTTATAGTGTATGTTAAGCGTGGGGGGGTTTTATGTTATGAATAGAAGTTTATTTTTAGGTTGATGTAGTTTATATTACAAGGGAGATAATGTCGAATTTTTTCAAAAATG
>NW_019246430.1:73377-74634 GCF_002742605.1 Olea europaea var. sylvestris
GTTTATTTTTAGGTTGATGTAGTTTATATTACAAGGGAGATAATGTCGAATTTTTTCAAAAATGTTGATTGTTTAATGCTGTCATTTTCCCGATTGACTATAGTTGTTTGAACCAGTATTTCCGAAAAGAAGGACTGTAGTCGTTTAAAAAGACCATAGTCATTAGTCGTTCTATGGTCTTTTTAAACGACTACAGTCTTTTTGTAAAAAACCAACTCTAGTCGTTTAAAAAGACTATAGTCATTTTAGGAAACAACTATAGTCTTTTTAAACGACTCTAGTTGTTTTCCTAAAACAACTCCAAGACTCCGATTGTTTATAATTTATTTTGTTTAGAAACATATAGATAGACGAAATATAAGGTGACAATGAAATAAGAAGACGAACTCCGTTATATACAATTCATCGTGCTCCACTAGCAATATTCAAGTATATCGTATTTAGTTTCTAAGTATTGACTTACAACGATATATAACAAAATATAAGTAACAATCAAACTTCTAACATTATAGATCGTAATTGATTTCGACTTATTAGTTTAAAATGAAATAAGAAGACAAACTTCATTAAATACAATTCATCGTGCTCCACTAACAATTTTCAAGTACACCGTATTTTGTTTTTAAATATGTAACTTACAACAATGTATAACGAAATATAAGCAGACAATCAAACTTCTAAAATTATAGATCGTGTTTGGTTTCGACTTATTAGTTTAAAATGAAATAAGAAGGCGAGCTCCATTATATGCAATTCATCGTGCTCCACTAACAATGTTCAAGTATACCGTATTTAGTTTCTAAGTATGCGACTTACAATAATGTATAACGAAGTAAAGTGAAAATCAAACTTTTAACATTAAAGACCGTGTTTGGTTTGACTTTTCAGTTTAAAATGAAATAAGAAGATAAACTTTATTATATATAATTCATCATGCTCCACTAATAATGTTCAATTATATCGTATTAGTTTCTAAATACGCAAGATAAAATAATGTATAATGAAAGATGAGATGCAAATTGATTAGGATAAGTAAAATCATAACGTATAACATTTTAAATCATGTTTGGTTTGATTTCAAACTATTATGTACAAAAATGTATAGAAAAACGAGTATATAACCCAAAAATGAGATGTCGAATTTGAAAAATGACTACAGCCGTTTCATCTGTTTAAAGAAACTATGGTCATTTTCTCATGAAACGACTCTAGTCATTTTAAACGATGGGAGTCGTTTTTTTTTTTTTTTTTTTTTTA
>NW_019246431.1:0-1458 GCF_002742605.1 Olea europaea var. sylvestris
TTCATTATAAGGGTGTTTGCCAGTGCCTTATCTAAAGTGACAAATTGATCATCAATGACCTTTATCAAGTCCTAGACTTTATCTTCCTGATCAAAGGAACTACGTATACCACCAGAATTTTTAGTCTTTATGAACATCACATTGAGGCGATTAGATCGCTCCCATTTTTCATAAAGCATGATGTCTGCGGCAGTACTGATATTGTTTCGTTTTTCCTAATAGCATAATCAATATCCATCCACCCTAAATGGATAATAATTCTCTCATTCCGTACGTTATAGTTATCACCTTTTAATTTTGAAATATCACAACGAATATTAGAGAAATTGACAGGTGTGAAGCTGCATAATATTAGAACTTGCTTATGTTAACTTGATGTTTAATTGAATAGATTAGATTGCATGTTTTACTAATGTAAATTATGCTAAAATTGAATATAATGACATAAAAATTACATGTGAGCTAAAATTTTAGTTCAACATATTCAATTATTCCTTATGATATAATTATCAAATTATGCATTTAATTCATATCTAAGTTTATAATGAAAACAATTTGATATTCTATCCAAAGGTAAATCTTGTAATAAAACTATCAAATATTATACTTATTCATAATTCCTGTGAGCATATATCATGAAATAATTTGATATTTTATTCTAATTAATTATATAAATATAAAAAAAATCATGTCGAAAAAAATCGTTATATATAGTATAATTAATTACAATCTAATGTCTTTAATCCTTATGTGATCCCTAGCTTAATATATATAATTTTATTTAATTACGATGCTGTGGCTAATCCTTAAATAAATAAAATTATATGGATCACTAGACATTATCGTTTTATACATAAATGATTAACTTATTATGATTATGCATGAAATGTTCTCATAATCATCATAAATTGCATAAAATAATTTAAACACAATTAACTCATGTAAAATAAATATGAGCATGGTAACCAATTTTTCATAATTTAATTCATTGTATATATTATTCCAAATATTAAAATGTGCAAAATTTAGGTATACGTAAACAAAAAATAAACATCTAAGAATAGATTATGTAAAAATTGGCCCAACAAAACAAATATCATAAAGAAAATAGGTTTCATGAAAATAATTGCCCCATTTAGACATTTTCAAATGGCTTTACAACCTAATAAACAAAGGGAAAATTTCATAAGTAAGAGTTTAAGTATTACACATTTCAAAATTAAGAAAAGAAGTTTTAAACTTCAAAAATCAGATTTTTATTAAAATTTATTTATGATTTGATGAATTAATTAATTAATTAAATATATTTAAGTCACAAATCTATACAATTGGGTCAGAAATTAACAATTTAATTAGTCACTTATTATATTTTGGTCACAAATTAGAAATTTTATGTCACAAATTATTTTACGATCACGATTCAAAAATTTTGTCGGCCACATTTTTGTTCATCGGTCA
>NW_019246432.1:0-1458 GCF_002742605.1 Olea europaea var. sylvestris
TTTGCACATAACATTGACTGACATTTGATGCAAGGTGTATAGGTATGTGGTGGTGTTGTGATGTCGATGGCTGATGAGCTCTCCAGAAAAGTCAGTGGGAGAGTTGCACCATAACTATTAGTAGGGTTGTTTCGACATGTAGCCGACAAAATGCTTGGAGTTCGTGAATAATTCTAAGTGGTTATGAGTATATGGTGGAGTATGGGACCGTTAAAGTGTGTCAAAGGCTTACCTGTTTTCCAAATATTGTGATTAAAAGTTGTAGAAGAGATGATAAGATTCTGACTCATTTTCGACAAGGTGGAAATTGTTGGATAATTGCCTCAAAAGTTGAAGGTCTTCTATTGCAATAATAAAAGGTAGTTATTGTATGGAAGACTTCTAATTAAAGTTGAAAGCAGAATCCTTGCCGAATTTGGTCTCCAATTTACAACCGATTTTGGAGTCTTGCACATGAAGGAATCCTTGTTGAGTTAAATGAGTATTGTTTGAGTTTGAATTAAACTTTTCTACTTGATTATTGATCCTATAAATAGTAGATGTATTTCATTATTTTGGTCATGGCCAGAGAGTTATCTGAGAGAAAAATATTGTGACACTAGCATCTTGAAACTTTTCGTACAAAGGGTAGAAAAGTAGGTGTGGTAAAGTTCATGTTTATTTTTCTTTGTAATATTTGAGGATTGGGTTGGTGATTGTAACAATTTTTCATATAATGAAAAGCTTTGACGGTCCGTTTAATTTGTGCGTTATTTTCTTTAGTTTTCCTATTTGCTAATATTCTTCTAAACAATAAAAGATCCAAAGGGTAAATAGAAATAAAGGGAATTGGCGTAAAATTCCCAACACTCTGTACTTCTTTTAAAACGTTTAGAACCCTAACCATAGTATTCAAATTTAATTTAACATATATTGGAAGACAAAAATGGATTCGATTGGCTACACATCTGAAAATAGATAACTAATGTATTACAAAGACGTAAAAAAAAACTCAGTTATCATCCCAGAGCATGCATTCAAGAACGAAACGACAGAAAAACAAGTCTCGTATCTTGTTTTATTTAATAATGTTCAATTTATTCAATTCAACCTAAGAAACCACCCACCAAAATCTGAATTTTTAATAATATATGACCTTTTTTCATTTTAAAATTATAGTTTTAGTACTTGGAAAAAATTTCTATAGTTAAAATTCGGCCCCTACTTTCCTGGATCCACTGGCTCTACGCTGCCAGTGCGACAACCAGAACTGGGCTCACAGACCCTCGTGTAGTTGCCGTTATCTGGCTGTGTTTTGCAGTTCTTTTCATGACCATCACAAGGAATTGGAGGAAAATCTCGATGATTGATCACTTTTTCTCCTTGTACACCTTTTAAAAGAAATGCACAAAACATGAGCACCAGAAGAAGCACCGGTCTTTCCTTTGGACGTTGTCATTCTGATTTCCCAATCAAGCC
>NW_019246433.1:0-1458 GCF_002742605.1 Olea europaea var. sylvestris
AAAAATAAAAATAAAAATAAAAGAGAGAGAGAGATGAGAACATAGTAATTTCTTACCTTGTAGATGATGTAATTGATGAGACGTTCTAATAATTTTCGAATTTCAGAAGAGTACAACTCTGAAAAGAATATCGTCTGCATAAAAAGACCACAAAAGGCCATGGAAACATCACTATACAAGCATTGTATCTCTCGGTAATATTTAAAGCTCTTCAAAATAAATTCAATAAGAACATATGTACAGAAATTCAGTCATTTCCTAACACCAATCACTACTCTATATTATTCTTAAAAGTCCCAATAAGTCATATTTCAAATTATGACTGACTAAATCTATAAAACTAGTTTCTCTTGTAAACCCCATATTAGATCGGCATCGATTAATCCATTTTCTCGCTGTTGTCATAAATATGATCGTGATCCCCCATTTGACATGCCAATCCAAGTAGCTGGTTAATTTTAAAGTGATATAAACAGTAAACATTACAGAGAATAATGAATTGTACAGCAGGAAAAAGTATACAAAAACATGCACAAAACTCATGTCAAATCACCAGTTGCTCTAAAGTAAAATAAGCTAAATTTTCATTTCATGGAGTGAGTTCATTCATTTCGACTGTTTTATCAGATTTTCTCATAGTAATCTTAATTCATAAAGATCCCACACCACATAGTTTTTCCTCCATATAAGAATTCTCAGGTCGGGTACTTGTCCTTAAAAATTTTGTCAGTTTTCTTCGTCTACATTGTTTCCTTTGGTTCAGGGTGTGTGTAGGAAGGTGAACATGCAGAGGGGAGCAATAGTATAGGTGTCCAGTGTACTATTCAAATGCTGTCATCTTAATATTATTCGATTAATTTCTGCCAAGAAATACTAGTAAGATAATGCAAATACTTATACAATTGAGTATGGTTCAGACCAGTTTCAGAATGATAATGCATTTGATTCCCATAAAACTAAGTGAAAGTTATGACTATGAAATTAGAAGATCAATCAAAATAAGTCGGAAAACTTACCTTGAGACATAACATAAGCAGGATAGATACATTAAGTGCAAAACCGGCCACCAACGCAAGAGTGGTGAATGAACCCAAAAGCAGCTCCAAGGCAGGGCTTGCATTATCAGAATTAATAAGATCCTCAACAATCAAACCATCTGATTTATAATTCTCAAGTGACATTTGCATCCAATATTGGAGGCCTACAAGGTTTAAAATGGTACATCCCGCCGAAATTGACAATAACTTCAATCCCATGGAAAATAAAACCAATCTTTCAACCAAACCTAAGTTTCAAGATTTTCATGAGAAGAACATTAGCATGACAATTTTCGCAGGCAAGCAATCATGAAGCGCTATCATTGAAATGGAACAAAAACTATAACTTGTTTATCTAGCTTCAATACATTCCCGTCAAATTATCAAAGGAATATCACGGCTGCAACAAAAGACCTGCAAC
>NW_019246434.1:0-1458 GCF_002742605.1 Olea europaea var. sylvestris
AAAAAGGAAGGAAAACAATGATATATCACAGCACTGCTATCAATATTTTTGAAGGTAGTTATACTGATAATATCAAATGAAATAGCATTTACAACATAAAAGCTGAATATAGTTATTCTACAGCAATGGTTAAGCTGATATTCGCAAGAGAAAGGAAAAGAGTGGTAAATAGTAGAAACAATAAAGACTTCACTAAAAGCTCACTGTATCTACAGTTGAATGTCGACGGTAATGCTGGGATTCCAAATATTTTGGATTAACATGTATGCCATGCGTAGGCCGTGGAGACTCGGAAGCTCTCAAGAGAGTCACATCGGAAGACTGATGGTTTGCAGAAGGAAAAATTTGCAACTGTGCCTCAATCTTTCTAAGTACTGATGTTGGGAACACCGTTGACCAGGTATTAAAAAGACGGCGCATTACAGGATGCATGTTGGGGTGGACCTGTGCATAGGCCTCACGGAAAACCTTTTTGCAATTGCAGTTAAATGAGAAATCATAGACATATTAGAACCATTTAAGGTAAAGGTAACACATAATAACGAGCCTGCGCTACCACCCCACAATTAATTTACTCACCTCAGGCAAGCGGGCAGAGAAATACTTAACATATTCACTGCCAATATTCTTCACAATGCTATCCAAAAGGTATAAAGAAGGCAGTTTTTGCTTAGCTGGAACCTGGAAAAGACCATCATCAGAGAATGAAACATAAGAACACTAAACTTGTGAAGACATTTAAGTCCAATAAAACATTAACCTTCGAACAGATACGCTTCCAAATGTCTAGCTAATACCCTGAAAAGAGGGAAAGCAAGACAGCAATAATAATTGAAATACAACCATTATTACAATAAATATCATAGAAAAGAATTCTTACAGAAACAACTATCTTAGATTTTGCCCAACAATAGGGTCATCGAGGCTATAAAGTGTGCAGATCCAGGTCAGCTAGTAAAAGAGTGACAGTGGCTAATTAATAAACCATCCAGGTCTGCAGCCTTAAAATCAAGCATTCGGTCCTAAACATCACATCCCACACAACAATTTTTAAAAACAATATCAAAGTGGGGGAAATGGGCAGTCCAATTCCATGCTGCCAGATAGTATGACATTTCTCATTCAATAGCCCGTATTGCTTATAATCAACTCAACAAGAAAGAAAAATGAAACAAAAAAGAGAGAGAGAAAAATTCAATCTTATTGCACTTTCAACACTACAACGAGAATAATCAACAACACACTTGAAATGATTAAATCAGAAATTACAAGAACTACAAAACCGGTCTAGAATTCCAAAATACCCCGGATGGTATACCTCAATAATCCTAGAGCATATAGCATCTGCGATGCCCTCACCGTGCGATCTATGCTCTCCTGCAACTATCGTCAGATCAGTGATGATGGGCTTGGAATTGAAGGTGAGCTCCAATAGAACAATCTCATAAAGCCGAACAA
>NW_019246435.1:0-1458 GCF_002742605.1 Olea europaea var. sylvestris
TTTCGAAAAATGGCCAAAATCCCTCGTACGTCACGATGAAGTTGTGAGTTCAATCCAAAACGGTCACTACATTTCCAAAAAGTTCATTAGGGTCCAAAACGGACACCGTGTGCAAAAGTAAAGCTCAATTCTTCGTCCTCCGACTCTCCTAGCGTTCTAAATATACAAGTGCTCAGTCTTTCTAAAAATGGCCAAAATCCCTCGTACGTCACGACAAAGTTGTGAGTTCAATCCAAAACGGTCGCTACATTTGCAAAAAGTACTTATGGGCCCAAAACGGACTCCGAGTGCAAAAGTTACGCTCAATTCTTCGTACGTCGACAATCCAAGCGTTCCAAATATGCAAGTGCTCATTCTTTCGAAAATTGGCTGAAATCCGTCATACATCACGACGAAGTGGTGAGTTCAATCCAAAATGATCGCTACATTTCCAAAAAGTTCTTGTGGGCCCAAAATGGACACCATGTGCAAAAGTTACGTTCAATTCTTCATCCACCGACACTCCAGGCGTTCTAAATATGCAAGTGCTCATTCTTTCAAAAAATGGCCAAAATTCCTCGTGCGTCATGATGAAGTTGTGTGTTCAATCCAAAACGGTCGCCACATTTCAAAAAAGTACTTATGGGCCCTAAACGGACACCTGTGCAAAAGTTATGCTCAATTCTTTGTACGCCGACAATCCAAGCATTCCAAATATGCAAGTGCTCATTCTTTCAAAAAATGGCCAAAATCCTTCTTACGTAACGAAAAAGTTGTGAGTTCAATCCAAAACGATCGCTACATTTTCAAAAAGTACTTATGGGCCCAGAACGGACACCGTGTGCAAAAGTCACGCTCAATTCTTCGTCCGTCGACACTCCAAGCGTTCTAAATATGTAAGTACTCATTCTTTCAAAAAAGGACCAAAATCCCTCGTACGTCACGATAAAGTTGTGTGTTCAATCCAAAATGGTCGCTACATTTCCAAAACGTTTTTATGGGCCTAAAACGGACACCATGTGCAAAAGTTACGCTCAATTCTTCGTCCGCCGACTGTCCAAGCGTTCTAAATATACAAGCGCTCATTCTTTCGAAAAATGGCCAAAATCCCTCATACGTCACGACGAAGTTGTGAGTTCAATCCAAAACGGTCGCTACATTTCCAAAAAGTTCTTGTGGGCTCAAAACGGACACTGTGTGCAAAAGTTACGCTCAATTCTTTGTCCGCCAACTCTCCAAGCGTTCTAAATATGCAAGGGCTTATTCTTTGGAAAAATGGCCAAAATCCCTCGTGCGTCACGATGAGGTTGTGAGTTCAATCCAAAATGGTCGCTACATTTCTAAAAAGTACTTATGGGCTCAAAACGGACACCAAGTGCAAAAGTTACGCTCAATTCTTCGTACGCCGACAATCCAAGCGTTCCAAATATACAAGTGTTCATTCTTTCGAAAAATGGCCGAAATCCCTCATACATCATG
>NW_019246436.1:0-1458 GCF_002742605.1 Olea europaea var. sylvestris
AGGTTCACATCAAGGTTACTTTAACACCAAAGCTAAAGAAATCCGCAAAGGATTTATCCTACAAAGGGAAAGATGAAGGTAGTACTCACAAAGAGAATAGATAGCAAGAAGATAACCCACGCATGGCTATCCTATATAATTTCACAAACCACACAAACTTAGAAAATGGCTTCCCCTCTTTTTTCTCGCTACCACGCTCTCCTACACCACCGAAAGAGCCAAAAGATTGTGCCATAGATATCAACTCACCATGTATGCAAATATATTACACAAAATAATCATAATGCTTTTAAATTTATGCAAATGCACATATCAAACATATTGAAATATAACATTTAACTATGCAAAAGAATTAATCAATCACACATACAAAAAGGATTACTAACAGATGCACATACAGTAACCAAGTTTATTCTCAATAAACCTCACATGGGTCATAACTATACCCAGTGGTTATATTTGCATCACCTCTCTCCTTATCTTTCCTTCAATTATTCTTCTAGGGTAGTCTATTTCAATTTGTTTAAAATACCACAGTTAAAAAAATACATTGTACTTTTTGCACTTACCTTAGACTTACATTTGCCATCAATAGTTTTATGAACATTTTTATTGGCCTATGATGAAAAGTAACATTGAACGAATATGTAGTCGATGCATAAGCTGTAAATAGACCAAGTCTAAGGTTTTACCCCAAGGGATGTATATATCTTTACCTACTCTAGTGAACCATGGTTCGATATTATGATGGATTTTGTTTTGGGTTTACCTAGTACCAAGAAGGGACGAGATTCAATCTTTGTAGTGCAGATAGGTTTAGCAAGATAGCACATTTCGTACAATGTCATAAAACTGATGATATCACACACATTGCTAATTTATTCTTTAAGAAGATAGTGCGTTTACATGGAGTCTCCAAGAGTATAGTGTTTGATCAGGATGTCAAATTTCTGAGTCACTTTTGGTGGGTTTTATGGGGTAAATAAGGCACAAAATTATCATTTTCTACAACTTGTTATCCACAAATCGATGGGCAAACCAAAGTAGTCAATAGTCAGTTGTTGGGCACGGTGATCAATAAGAACTGGAAAAGTTGGGAAAAGTGTTTGCCTTTCATTGAATTTACATACAATAGGGCCATTCATTCTACTTCTTCATTTTCATTGTTTGAAATTGTTTATCGTTTTAATCCACTAACCCCTATGGATTTAATACCTTTGCTTGTCAATAAATGTGGTATCTTAGATGGTAAAAGAAAGGTAGAATTGGTAAAGTCACTCCATGGATAGGTTACGACGCAGATCGAGAACAAGAACAAACTCATTGCATTGCAGGTGAACGAGGGCCAAAAAAGCTTGACATTTGAACTAGGTGATTGGTTTCAGGTATATTTTAGAATGGAACGCTTTCGGAAAGGAAATCCAAGTTGCAACCATGGAGAGAAGGATCATTTCAAGT
>NW_019246437.1:0-1458 GCF_002742605.1 Olea europaea var. sylvestris
TGAACAATGACAAAATTGCCTCTAGTGCAATTTTTCTTTGTTAATTTTCTCTTCAGTACTTCATCAACCTGACATAATTAATAATAAAATTAATTATTCGGAGGCCCAAACGAAGGAATTTTGCTAAAATCCCGTGATCCCGGGTCTCTACACCGAGTCCAGTTTCGCAGGCCGTTTCCAATCAACCTGCTAAATTTCGGCCCATTCAGACACCGTCGCAACAAATTATAAAATTGCTCCTAGTGCGGTTTTTCTTTGTCAATTTTCTGTACAGCACTTCATCAACCTAACATAATTAATACGAAAATTAATTATTCGGAGGCCCAAATAAAGGAAGTTGGCTAAAATTTCGTGATCCCAAGTCTGTACCCTGAGTCTAATTTCTCGGGCCATTTCCAATCAACCAGCCAAATTTCGGCCCATTCCGACACCGTCGCGACAAATGACAAAATTGCCACTAATGCGGTTTTGCCTTGTTAATTTTCTGTCCAACACTTCTTCAACCTGACATAATTAATAAGGAAATTAATTATTTCGAGGCCCAAACAAAGGAATTTGGCTAAAATCCCATGATCTCGGGTCTATGTCCCGAGTCCAATTTCGTGGGCCGTTTCCAGTCAACCTGCCAAATTTCGGCCCATTCCGACATCGTCGCGACAATGACAAAATTGCTTCTAGTGTAGTTTTTCTTTGTTAATTTTCTGTTCAACACTTCTTCAACCTGACATAATTAATACGGAAATTAGTTATTTGGAGGCCCAAACGAACGAATTTGGCTAAAATCCCGTGATCCCAAGACTCTGCCCCGAGTCCAATTTTGCGGGTCGCTTACAATCAACCTGCCAAATTTCGGCCCATTCCGACACCGTCGCGACAAATTACAAAATTGCCCATGGTGCGGTTTTTCTTTGTTAATTTTCTGTATTGCACTTCATCAACCTGAAATAATTAATACGGTAATTAATTATTCGAAGGCCCAAATGAAGGAATTTGGCTGAAGTTTCGTGATCCCGAGTCTGTACCTCGAGTCTAATTTCTCGAGCCATTTCCAATCAACCTGTCAAATTTAGGCCCATTCCGACGCCGTCGTGACAAATGACAAAATTGTCCCCAGTGCAATTTCACTTTGTTAATTTTCTGTCCAACACTTCTTCAACCTGACATATTAATAAGGAAATTAATTATTCAGAGGCCCAAACAAAGGAATTTGGCTAAAATCTCGTGATCCTGGATCTGTGCCCCGAGTCCAATTTCGCGGGCCATTTCCAGTCAACCTTCAAAATTTCGGCCCATTCCGACACAGTCGCGACAAATGACAAAATTGTCCTTGGAACGATTTTGCTTGATTAATTTTCTGTCTAGCACTTCTTCAACTTGACATAGTTAATAAGGAAATAAATTATTCGGAGGCACAAACGGAGGAATTTGGCTAAAATCTTCTGATCCCGGTTCTGTGCC
>NW_019246438.1:0-1458 GCF_002742605.1 Olea europaea var. sylvestris
TAAATTTTCCAAATCAAGTAGTTGAAACAAAAAAATTCCATATGAAAGTCCATGGCAGCTGTAGGTCAGGTGCAAGGGGCATTAATTAAGAAAGACACAAACACAAATGCATACAACCTCCGTGAAAACGAATAACAAAATAAATAAATTAAATTAAATTTCCAAATCAAATAATTAAAACACAATTATAATTCTCAATCTCACGGCATTCTTGATGCAGCACAAGCGTGAACAAACGAAGAACACTAATCAATACCCGTTGATTCACACAGAATTCTACAAATTGACAATCAAGGCTCGTTGATTTGCGTACAAATGTTGAGAATTGATTTAATCAATAAATTCAGTGATCCAAAAGACACTGAATAATTGACAAGAATTGAGAGAAAATCCAACACTATATTTTTTTTCAATTAAAATCAAAAGCCAAGAACAGCAAGACGGTGCGGCTGCTTATAAAACCTAAATGCCAATCATAACTAAAATTGCCCCCAAGTCCCTATTGTCTAACCAAATTAAATAATGGACACTAACTAATAAAATTTCATAAACTAAATAAATAAAATATACTAAGCCCCAGTTTGAGCCCCTTCTAAAAAACTTACCTTTTTCCCCAACTCATTTTCAACCATATATTCCCAATAAAATAAATTTACTTGTTCAATTCAAAACATTTACTGCTTTTTAACTGCACATTCTCCAAAAAAATAAATATTACAAAAATCTATTCTCAGTAAAAATGGGGCTCAAACTAACCCTAAATAAGGCTTAGTCTTCATTTAATCAAACAAAATCCAATATCAAGAAAAGAAAGAAATCACATGCATGTACCACTCTTCCCTACTCTGATAACACAAGAATCTGATATCTGCAACTTTTCTTTCCATTACATCTTAGGACTCATTTACTTATCGACAGGAGAAGACTTCTAAGGTATAATCTGGGATGCTTGTCTTAGGTACTTTATCTACTGATCCTGTGTTTGGTCAACCTAGATCCAACCAACCTAGTTAATTTTAATGTGATTTAATTGACCGCCGAAAGACTTTAATGCTGGAATGGTGGCTAAGTAAATTTTGGGCGATGCCAAAAGTTAGATAAGGAAATTTACGAGAAAAGGGGAAAGGAGGAGTGGTTGCCGAATAGCAGTGTTAAGTGGCTGTCAGTGTTGTGTTTAATAGAAGAATGATAAATAGTTCAAAACACCAGGAAGGCGAAAAGTGAGGAGAGCAGTGCCTGAAATGTTCTAATATGAAGCAAGGGGTGATAATGGACAAGATAAAAGAAATATAACAAGGGTAACAATGGATGGTCATAAAATAATTAAGGGAAGAATAACTTTTCTGCCTTAAAAACAACTCATCTCTGTAACTGGATATTCAATGAATAATAATGATGCGATCCAAGGAAGATAATAAATTTACAAAGATCCAGCTCAACTTAAAGAGGAACCAAAGA
>NW_019246439.1:0-1458 GCF_002742605.1 Olea europaea var. sylvestris
CGACCGGGCTTCTCTCAACATCGAGTTCAACGACTCTGCATTGTTGTTTGTCATAATATTGTAACGGTGTCCAATAAATAGTGTTCTGGACCAAAATGAATATCCCGCTCGCTCTAAGTACCTATGCCCTCTTTCGCTCACTCTACAAATCTGTCCCATGAGTCGTTCGAAGTCATCGACCCGAAAAGTTGTAGCAGCTCGTTTGAATAGAAATAATTGGCTTGCGTTGTTATACTGCTATATTAGGTTCTTTTCCATATGCCATATACAGCAACCATGCCGAGACGACGGAAACAACTGAGAAATAGCTTTCTGAATACTCTTTTTCCTGTTTGAAACGAACACGAGTTCTTCGAAATCCCCTATAAGGTCTTTCAAGTTCGACAAAAATCACTTCCACGATTTATTGGTTTCAGCATCCACGATCCCCCATGCCAACGGATAAATCTGTTTGTTACCATCTTGGGCAGTTGCCACTAGGAGTGTACCTTTGTATGGACCTTTCAAGTGACTGCCATCAACACAAATAACGGGTCTCAAGTACTGCATGTATTCACGAATGCTTGCACCAAAAGCTACGAAGAAGTAACGAAACCTATTACAAGAATCAACTTCGATGTAGGTAACGGTCCCTGGGTTACTTTCTCCTACGACGTGACAGTACGAAGATAATTTCTGAAAACTGTCCCTTGGTGTACCATGTAGCATATTTAAAGCATGGAGCTTCCCCCTACGTGCTTTGCTATAACTGATTTTCACACCAAACTCACGTTCCATATCACGTGCAATATGAGGAGGCGGATATGATCGGTATGGAGTATCCAATTTTCCCAAAATGTGCTCCGCAATTACAGCACTAGTGGCATGCCGATGTGTGTTACGACGAAAATCAAGGGACATGTGTGAACTGCAATGAACTTACGGATCATGAAGATTGTAGATTGCTTGACAGTAAAAGCACGTAGCATCCACTTGCAATTATCATCCACACAGACAACTGTTAACATTTTCAAGCTTGACCTGCTTACTCGGAATTGGAACTTCTCTTGCAAAGCAAGTACATGAAGCTTCGAGTACAACTGTTTCTTGGTAAAGAATATTTGCTTCTCAGCGAGAACCGATGTATTTGCAGCTGTAATCCACTTAATAGTGCATGAACGTCTGGAATTTGATGACATTGTCTCGTCTATTTCAGCAATAATAGCACGATCTGTACCATTTAATGGGTTCTCTAAGTGTTCGGCGGATGTTGCAGCCTCTATACGCTCAATTGGAGGTTCGGGTGGTTCGGTTTGCGACACACTGTGCTGATAATTTATCTCGTCATGTTGTACATTTAGTGGACATTCCGTTGGGACGAACAAGTTCCCTTCATAGTTTGCATCTGTTGCCATACCAACAATCGGGAGCTCGGATACCAAATATGTGATGCAGAGTGCAGTTTCCTTATGAACAGAT
>NW_019246440.1:0-1187 GCF_002742605.1 Olea europaea var. sylvestris
AATTTACCCCGGCGCGATTTTTGTTTCCGATCCGTCTGTCGAATTTTAGCCCATTCCGACTCCGTCGCGAAAAATGACGAAATCGCCTTCGGCGCGACTTTTGTTTTCGATCAGTCTGTCAAATTTTAGCCCATTCCGACACCGTCGCGAAAACTGACGAAATTGGCCCAGTCGCGATTTTTGTTTCCGATCAGTCTGTCAAATTTTAGCTCATTCCGACACCGTCGCGAAAAATGACGAAATTTACCCCGGCGCGATTTTTGTTTCCGATCCGTCTGTCGAATTTTAGCCCATTCCGACGCCGTCGCGAAAAATGACGAAATCGCCTTCGGCGCGACTTTTGTTTTCGATCAGTCTGTCAAATTTTAGCCCATTCCGACTCCGTCGCGAAAAATGACGAAATTGCCCTCGGCGCGACTTTTGTTTCCGTTCAGTCTGTCAAATTTTAGCCCATTCCGACATTGTCGCGAAAACTGACGAAATTGGCCCCTGTCCTGATTTTTGTTTCGGATCAGTCTGTCAAATTTTAGCTCATTCCGACACCGTCGCGAAAAATGACGAAATTTACCCCGGCGCGATTTTTGTTTTCTATCAATCTGTCGAATTTTAGCCCATTCCGACTCCGTCGCGAAAAATGACGAAATTGCCCCCGGCGCGATTTTGTTTCCGATCAGTCTGTCAAATTTTAGCCCATTCCGACACCGCCTCGAAAACTGACGAAATTGCCATCGGCGCAACTTTGGTTTCCGATCAGTCTGTCAAATTTTAGCCCATTCCAACACTGTCGCGAAAAATGACGAAATTGGCCCCGTCGCGATTTTTGTTTCCGATCAGTTTGTCAAATTTTAGCCCATTCCGACGCCGTCGCGAAAAACGACGAAATTGCCCCGGCGCGATTTTTGTTTCCGATAAGTTTGTAAAATTTTAGCCCATTACGACTCCGCCGCGAAAAATGACGAAATTGCCCCGGCGCGATTTTTGTTTCCGATCAGTTTGTCAAATTTTAGCTCATTCCGACACCGTCGCGAAAAATGACGAAATTTACCCCGTCGCGATTTTTGTTTCCGATCCGTCTGTCGAATTTTAGCCCATTCCGACTCCGTCGCGAAAAATGACGAAATTGCCACCGGCGCGATTTTTGTTTTCCGATAAGTCAGTAAAATTTTAGCCCATTCCGACTCCGTCGC
>NW_019246440.1:1324-1457 GCF_002742605.1 Olea europaea var. sylvestris
AATTTTGGTTCTGATCAGTCTGTCAAATTTTAGCCCATTCCGACACCGTTGCGAAAAATGACGAAAATGCCCTCGACGCGATTTTTGTTTACGATCAATCTGTCAAATTTTAGCCCATTCCGACTCCGTCGCG
>NW_019246441.1:0-791 GCF_002742605.1 Olea europaea var. sylvestris
ATTGAACTCACCACTTCATCATGACGTATGGGGGAGTTAATCCATTTTTCGAAGGAATGAGTGCTTGTATATTGAGAACGCTTAGAGAGTCGGTGGATGAAGAATTGTGCGTAACTTTTGCACACGGTGTCCGTTTTGGGCCCATAAGAACTTTTTGGAAATGTAACGATCGTTTTGGATTGAACTCACCACTTCGTCATGACGTACGAGGGATTTTGGCCATTTTTTGAAAGATTGAGCACTTGCATATTTAGAATGGTTGGAGAGTCGGCGGACGAAGAATTGAGCGTAACTTTTGCACACGGTGTCCGTTTTGGGCCCATAAGAACTTTTTGGAAATGTAGCGACCATTTTGGATTGAACTCACGACTATGTCGTGACGTATGGGGGAGTTAAGCCATTTTTCGAAGGAATGAGCGCTTGTATATTGAGAACACTTGGAGAGTAGGCGGACGAAGAATTAAGCGTAACTTTTTTCACACGGTGTCCTTTTCGGGCCCATAAGTACTTTTTGGAAATGCAGCGACCGTTTTGGATTGAACTCACCACTTCGGCGTGACGTACGAGGGATTTTGGCCATTTTTCGAAAGAATAAGCACTTGCATATTTAGAACGCTTGGAGAGTCGGCGGACGAAGAATTGATTGTAACTTTTGCACACGGTGACCATTTTGGGCCCGTAAGAACTTTTTGGAAATGTAGCGACCGTTTTGGATTAAACTCACCACTACTCCGTGACGTATGGGGGAGTTAAGCCCTTTTCCGAAGGAATGAGCGCTTGTATATTGAGAA
>NW_019246441.1:905-1175 GCF_002742605.1 Olea europaea var. sylvestris
TCATAAGAAATTTTTGGAAATGTAGCGACCGTTTTGGGTTGAACTCACCACTTCGTCGTGACGTATGGGGGAGTTCAACCATTTTTTGAAAGAATGAGCACTTGCATATTTGGAACGATTGGCGAGAGTCGGTAGACGAAGAATTGAGCGTAACTTTTGCACACGGTGTCCGTTTTGGGCCCATAAGAACTTTTTGGAAATGTAACGATCGTTTTGGATTGAACTCACCGCTTCGTCGTGACGTACGAGGGATTTTGGCCATTTTTCGAA
>NW_019246441.1:1277-1457 GCF_002742605.1 Olea europaea var. sylvestris
AAGAATTGCGCGTAACTTTTGCACACGGTGTCCGTTTTGGGCCCATAAGAACTTTTTGGAAATGTAGCGATCGTTTTGGATTGAACTCATCGGTTCGTCATGACGTACTAGGGATTTTGGCCATTTTTCGAAAGAATAAGCACTTGCATATTTAAAACGCTTGGAGAGCCGACGGACGAA
>NW_019246442.1:0-1457 GCF_002742605.1 Olea europaea var. sylvestris
TATGATCCAAGATGCAGGAGTTACAAAGGGAAAGTCCGAATCAAAATCCGTTGATTATCGAAGTGCGAAATGAGTTAAAAAGGTGATGGGGATGCTCGTCAAAGCCACTATTGATGACACCATGTTCAGAACGTAAAATGGAGCATGTTTCGTGTTGGGGTCGAAAGCCAAAAAGATTTGGATCAACATGATAAAGGTGGTCATATATGGAAAATGAGCAGTGTGGATTAAAATGGGCATAATTTTTAGTTCGGGTGTCGGATTTTCGCCCATGTATACAATTCGGAATCATCACGAAATTTCGCACGAGAATGAGGAGGTTTTCAAAAATTAACTATGTGATCGCATAGCTTAAAAGCCATGCGACCGTATAGGCTATTACCGAGACAAAACTAAGGCCAACTATTTGTTCTATGCGGCTATATTGATTTATACTATGCGAACGCATAGTACAAATTTCTGGACGCATTTTCAATTTTTGCTAACTTATCTAGTTTCCAAAAAATCTGATTCTAATTATTATTTTTTGGTATTTGGAGCATAATTTCCGTCCAAGATAATATTTTTAGTGTTGATATAAATACTTTCTCATATTGATTGTAAGAACAACTTTGATATTATTGAGAATTAATTTGAGAGGCAATTCTTGCTTTTTTCAATCTTTGTTCTTCTTAGAACAATTTTCGAACTTATTAAGATGCTTCTTTGTGGCATTCAAGATTTGGGTACGAGTCTTTGGTTGCATGATCAATGGGTCCTTCATATTACTATTATTGTGGGGTTGCTTGGTTCGTCATCTTGGGATTCAAATCTATAAATCAGGGTTAATTCTTGGCTTTCCTGGGGTTCAACAATCTTTTGTGGGTTTGTTAGTGATCATGCTAATTGGATTTGCATTAGTACCGCATTTAGTGTTGCAACAACTATCCTAGATTGAAGGAGGTTGCCTGCTCGACTTGATGATCCATTAGGTGGGAGGTGGTACTCATTCTTTGTTGTATTTGAGGAGGTGGGAGTCTTTTATTGGCCCTATTTCGATGATCCTTCAATTCCTTATTGATAATTTCATGCCTTTTCATTTCTTGCAGGACTTCATAGCTGGTAGGGTCTTAGTTTTACACATCCCTCCAGAAGAGAGAGTTGATATCCTGCTCCTCTCCTTAAGGTTGACAGTGCCTCCATATCAATAACTTACATGCAATAGGTCATCTCATCAATGAAACAGGATAAGACACTTTTCAACAACTTCCTTTGTTGTTGCCTCATGTCCTAGGGGCCGTTGTATCGGCCCTTCACTCTATTTGCTAGTTGCGACACGCTTAAAGAAAGCCTTCTTGAAGTTGTTTAACTTCTAATATTTCCTTTCGAAAGTCAAGTAAACCATACTTCAGCTACTCTACTTAGAGTTAAATGGAAAGCTCTGCATTCACGTTAGGAGTGGGCTCATGTGGGTTTTA
>NW_019246443.1:0-1457 GCF_002742605.1 Olea europaea var. sylvestris
TGTTGTTTTCCTCCACCTTCACTTGAACTTTGCGGTTTAAACTTTGCCGTAAGAGCTCCTTCAATAGTTACCTCAGATCTTGACGTTAACCTTTGCTTATAGGCTAACAAAGCACCTGTAAGTTTAGTTAAAGAAAGACTTGACAGATCCTTTGTATGCTCTATAGCCGTGGTAACAGCATCAAACTTTTCGGGTAAGGTAATCAACATTTTTTGCACCACTCTTTTGTCTGGTACGTCCTCTCCATTCAATTTAAGCTGATTCACCACATTAGCCACTCTAGAAGAGTAGTCCTTTACGGATTCAGCATCCTTCATCCTTAGATTTTCAAACTCTCTGCTCAAAGTTTGCAATCTTACTGCTCTCACTTGCTCAGACCCTTTGTACTCTTCTTGTAATTTATCCCAAGCCTCTTTTGCTGTTGTAACAGCCACAGTCTTGGGAAAAATTGTCTCGGTGACAGAAGAGTGCAAGAAGGTAAGAGCCTTCATATTTTTTATTCTACGATCCTTCTCTTGCCTCATTTGATTCACAGTAGGGTCTACATCCAACTCCTGTGGAGTATAACCTTCTTCAACAATCTCCCATAGATCATGTGCCATCAAGAAAGCCCTCATTCTGACAGACCAATACTCATAGTTTTCGCCTCCAAACATTATGGGGATAGGCATTGAAGCTAGAGTAGAATTTGCCATTTTTCCTCTTTCTCACAGGCCTTTAAGATCAGGAGTGCTCTGATACCAAATGTTGGTTCTGATTGTGATTTTAGTATGCAGCAGAAATAAGGATAGATTCTATCAAGACCGGATCAGTTCAGTAATAAGAACAGAACAAAAGGATATTTTGAGAGAAACTTTTTTTTATATATGAATTATATGATTTGAGTACATGACAAACCTATTTATAGGATAGCATAAGACTACTAAGAGTCACACAATTAAGAAGAATAATAATGACTAATAATGATGATGAATGCATCCATTAATAATGACTAATAATGATGGTGAATGCATCCATCTCTTCATCTTCCTCTCTAACACTCTTCATATTTCATCATGTGGAGAAAACCAAAAGTCTTCAATAATCAACAATTTTGAAACCAAAACTTTATCTTACCTTTGTCTGAGTTCTTTTATTTTGAAACCAAAACTTTATCTGATTGGTGCTAAGTGCTAGTTCCCTGCTCAATTGTTTCCTCTGATTCTCATCTGGATGTGGGCATTCCTTAAAGAACCTGCATAATTCCCATCAATCATGAGAAAAATATTTATGTTTTCAATTAAATAAATCAAAAATAATTCAGGTATTTAAAACCTTTAAAAATGAAAATCTATAACAGTTAATTGCAGCATCAAAAAAGTTGTAACCATGACCTACTACTAAAAAAATTATGGAATCTCTTTTACTTTTAACGAAAATAACCACCACTTTAATATTCTTCAATAACTAGAAAATGG
>NW_019246444.1:0-1457 GCF_002742605.1 Olea europaea var. sylvestris
ATGGGATATGATCGATTTTAAAGGATATTGTCAAAATATCATAATCCTATGGAATCACAGACAACAAAAGCTAGTGCCAGAGCTCAAGCCCGAGCCCAAGCCCGAGCCTGAACCAGAGCTAGAGGAAGAGCCTGATGAGAACCCAGAGGAAGAGCTTGAGGACGACCCAGAAAAGGAAATTGAACTAGAGCCAGAAGAACTTGAGCAAGAATTCGAACCATAAAATTTCATTGATTTGGTTACAGATTCTGAGCCAAAGTCATGATTACTTCAGACAATGAGACTCCACCAAAATAAGATTCTTAGGGCTCATAAAAATTAGAAATAGATGTTATTTGCTTACTTAGAAACATTTTATTTTTTTGTCTTATTTGGTATTATTTTTTAAAACAAAATACTATATGTAAGATTTGGAAATTTTTAAGCTTTTCGACATTATAAAAATTATTATTATTATTATGTTTATTTTGTGTTATCAAATATTTCTAAATTATATAAAATTTTATTTGCGTTAAGAAAATGGCAAGACAACAACAAAACCAAGTTACAGTCATTAGAGATTTGTCGAAGGCTATACAAGATCTGGGTAGACAACAAGCTCAAGCCGGTTCGCAAAATGTAAACATTAACAATGCCAGCTCAATTGTGGAGTAGTTCCGTCGCTATAAACCTCCAACCTTCGATGGCAAGGCAGACCCACTGACAGCTGAGGAATGGAGCGAATCTTCAAACATCTATCTTACACTAATACTCCAAAGGTATTATACGCAGTATTCATGTTAGTCGATGATGCAAGCCACTGGTGGGAGCCAGCATCGCGCACTAGAACGAAGGCACAACAACTTGCTCTGGCTTGTACACAATTTAAGGCGATGTGATGGCAAAATACTTCCCACAAGCTCTGAGAGATCGAAAAGAGAGAGAATTCTTTCAATTTAAATAGGGAAAGATGAAGCTCGAAGGTTATGAGAGAAAGTTTGAACAACTCTCTAGGTACGCGCCACACCTAGTGGACATAGAAACAAAGAAAGTAAGGAGGTTTGAGTTAGGATTGCGCCCTGAGATTGATGGAATAATGACATCCCACCAATTCACCACCTATAGTCGTGTATAGTAGACTGGCCAGGCAATCTCAAATAGGTTGGAGATTGACCAAACTCCTCAGTAAGGTGCCAAGCCTTTAGGAAAGAGGAAATGGAATGGGTCCAACGAAGAAAAAGGAGAATGACAGAATAAGAAAGCCAACTTTAGATCAAGCTTTGAACGAGTCCTCTCACCCTGTCTAAAGTGCAATAGGATGCATGGTGGTGAATGTCTATTTAGGAAATATGTGTGCTATCAATGTGGCAAAACATGTCACATTTCAAAAAATTGCAAAGAAGACCCCTTGAAGAAGAATGGTGAGCAAGAAAAGAAGGGAAATGCCTGAGTTTTTGTTTTAGCCCAGAAACGGACAA
>NW_019246445.1:0-1457 GCF_002742605.1 Olea europaea var. sylvestris
TCATTGCTTTCAATTGTTCTATGCATTATTGAGTTATATACTGTTCTTCCATAATGGTCTTCTTGCTGCATTATCCATATGGATGCTTGAAAATCAAGAAAATTTGCCAAAAATACGCCATTCAAATGATTCATATGTGATACAAAAACCACTACCTCACAGCTTACACAAATTCTTCGAGAGAGGCATGTCAGAAGTTTCATTGTAAGCCCGATGCTAGGAGAAATACCAAGTAAATTGAAAGAAATGATTGTTTTATCGAAATACCAAAGGATGGACAACAACCAACGAACACCAGAGGACCAAACATTCAAAAATTGATCTAAAGCTTACCCAAACCCTTCAATCCTTTACCCTTTACCCCCAACAAGGAATATTCTTCACGGCCTTGAGCATTTATTCAGAAAGAGAGTCCCTTGGATTATTGACTCAAAAGCAACAAATCACATAATAAGTTTTTCAATATTTTTTTCATATATTCCTTGTGGGATCAAGGACTGGATAAATGTAAATTTATTGATAAAACTTTTACAATTGTAGCCAATATATTATTACGAATAATTCCAACTACTTTTGGAAAAAAGCGACATTTACCTATACATCGACAGCAATTACAATTCCATTTAAAGCATGTTTTGGAGTTGTGCATATTCGATCTAAATTATAAACATATTGAAATGAGTGGTGGAAATGTAAGTAGTCGAATCCCACAAAAGTATGTGGATAAGAAGTGATTCATCTATTATAATAAATATTTTAAAAATATTTCGTTCCTTTTCTAAATACTAACCACCACGCCTGTATTGTAAATATGCAGTTACGAATAATCCAGCCAAAGTAACAGGAATTAGACCTAACACGACTCCAAATAGAAAAACTTCAATCATTTCAATTTTTTGAAGGTTCCACTCTGCAAGAATTCTGAATCATTCTCTTGAAGCTCATCCTCTTCATCAAGGAAGGAGAAGGATCTTTGGTGGATCTCTCTTGCTCCTGTTTAGTCCCCATGAAAAAATTAGTCATTCACAACTACTAGTGAAGGATTCCTCGAAAAGTTCATACATATTGAGATCGGGTTATACTTAAAAAGTATTCTTTTTTCTTTTTTTTACTCATTTATATAATCTCTAATGAAAAATATAGCTCCATGAGCAAAAACTCCTATAATCCTTCGATATATTGGTGATTTTCTTTTTTCTGAAAATACAGAAGACCCTTCGAATTAAAATTCTATTTGAATTCATTATAACCAAATTCATTGATGAAGATTAAGTGTTCCAAATACTTAAATACATATCCGATAGCTCCAATTTCAAGGAACTAATGCCAAATTCTATTCTTCATGTTCCTAACCTATCATGTAATCTATCCACCAACAAGCACTCTCGGAGCCACTAGGAGTCCATAGGGGGCAGTTCCCCGAGAAATTTAAAGGTTACTTCTTCAAGTTCGAAATA
>NW_019246446.1:0-1457 GCF_002742605.1 Olea europaea var. sylvestris
AAATTATTTTAATGACTTATTGAATATCAATAATGGTGTGTTTGATTACATTTATTTTTCATGAGAAATATCAGTTTTCTATCCAAATTCCTATTTTTGGTGTTTGATTGTTATTTTTTTCCATTGAAAATATTTTATAACTTTTAAAAATATGCTTAATTTTTTTTTTTTTTTTAAGGAAATATTTTCTTTTGGGGGAGGTGATTTTTGTTTTCCTCAAAACAAAGAAAATATTTTCTTTTCTAAATGATATTTTCCATGTCAATTAAACACACTCCAATATTTTCTAAAAATACACAATTAGAGTATTAAAATTAACACATAGACTTTTTATTGGAAATGCGCAATGTGAATGGTGTTATAGTTAACAAATATATTTTGATTTTAGGAAATAGCTAATGACTAGTATTAATTAATACATGTAGAATTGTGTAACATTAATTCTATTATTGAAAATAGATAGTGATTTAATATATATAAAACTGTGCTAATAAAGTGCTTTAGTATTTTATTTTATTATCATGCTTCTGTGTTAGGGTGTTTTTTTTTTTTTAATGAAATTATGTTGAACTTTATAAAATGTATCTACGTATCCTAATTTTTTTTTTTCAAAAAAATCTTATTGACGTTTCCGTATCGTATTGTATTCGAATTATGTATCAATATCCGTGCTTCTTAGCTAGCTTCACTGACAACAAACTTTCCTAAGATATGATGCTTTAGCTTTGTAATTATGGACCCAAAGTTTATTTGATTACTGAAGATATTTAGGAAAACTATTTATGATAATTGAAGTATAAAACTAACTTCCAGACAGGCCCTACACTGTACATAAAAATAGCATGCTCGAGCTCTTTTCACTTGGCAATACTGCAGTTGCATTTTGATTCTCAGAATGATTTTAGATTCATGAACCGCCTTTATATGACATTTGTTGTATTTAATAGAATGCAAAACAGATTTTAGAAAAGTCTAATTTATGTAGCCTTTAGCACTGTAGATTTAAAGCAAAAGACATTCCAGGAAGTGTGTTAAAAGGGGTGCCAGATTTTTGTACCACATATATCATCCAGTGGAAAGGAAAGATTTCATCTATGCGAGCTGCTTCCCGTCCACCCCCGTCTCTCCTAAGCCCAATGCGTGCACAAATAATGCTTCGTGTCTGCAGCCTATCTGACGCATCTCAGCCATCATTATTCTCCAGCAACAATTCCAAAAGTTGGTCAATTTTCAGAAATATTATTTCTCTGTTTTTTTCTATACCATCCAGTCATAGACTCATAGATTCAGTAGTGAGTTTATTTCTATGCAGGTTCTTTTTCCGGACAATCGAAGCCAGGATCTGAACCATCTCCAAATGCCATGCAAAATGAGGCAAACTTCATGAAGTATGTCACAATTAGTTCCTCAAAGCATAGATACACTCTGCCCCCCCCCCCCCCCCCCCCCCCCCCCAC
>NW_019246447.1:0-1457 GCF_002742605.1 Olea europaea var. sylvestris
GTGAAAATGAAACTGGAACTTGAAGTTACTTACGGTATAACAGCTGCATCAACAATTTCCGGGTGAGTGAGTAACAAAGCCTCTAATTCTGCCGGAGGAACCTAAGAAGTTAAGCATATAATTTATTAGTTGGAATTTGTATTCACTCCACAAGAAATTCTTGAAAGGGAATTTCAGGAATATTATTGGATTACTGTCCAGTATCATATTGTGTTACCAAAGAATTAAGTGTCTTATAAGAAAAGACCGAAGATCTCTCAGTACAACTACTAATGAACACAATCTAATAGTGCAAAAGATTCATGAAGTTGATCTCAGATTTACTGTAGTTCAATGTTGTTCGGGAAACTACCATGTAAACCAATGATATATTCACCTGGTATCCCTTATACTTGATCAGCTCCTTCAATCGATCAACCACAAAAATGAAGCCGTCCTCATCAACATAGCACAAATCTCCAGTTTTCAACCACCCCTCTGAATCTAGGGTTGATGCCGTAGCCTCTTCATTGCTAAAATAACCTAAACATCATTTGAACAAAGGTAATAATCCTATCCGACCGGCAAATGTAAAAAGGTGAAATTAATACCAAAAGGCAAGAGATATCAATGTTTCATAACTAAAAATAGTCTCAGTTAGACCATATGTGAGAACATTACAAGATTGTAATAGAAGTGACCAAGAAACAAGGAACAAGAATGCAAGGGATCTTACTCATACTGATGTTAGGAAAATGATGGTTAGGATTATTTCTCAGACATCCTCAACTAACAATATTTTCTACTTAAATGATAGATGATATTCCACTTTGACAGTTGCTCCTAAACCTGACATGGTTGGCCATGTCGACGATTTGAAAAGTGAACTCTGGGTATGGTTAAAAGTCGAATGATGCAATTTTTTTAGTTGTTAATGAGACAACTAGCTCGGGTTTGACTAAAGCTGTCCAATAATTACCGAGTTGACCTGAAGCAAAACCATGAACATCAACATGTAAGAGCTTGATCCTACTCCCAATCTTGATCCTGGAGAGTTGACCTAACTGAAGCATGAATAATTCACAAAAGGTGAGGCTCAACTTGAATCTAGGAATATGTCAATGGCGTGTCGACAAGTAAGACAGTACAACCTACCAATTAGAACTAGGAAACCTGTAGTTCGTCTAGTGCCTTCCGGGAATCCTAAAAAACAAGCTAACAGACAAATCATCTAATGGGAATCAACGAAAAACTACAGATCAGTGCAGAATTCACAAAGATACCGAGTAAACAGTTTGACGACACAAGTCATTAATTTCCAAACTAGAGGTTGATTACAATTCTCCATAATTCATAGTGGTTATTCACTCCATGTGTGCAAATTATTATATAATTATTGAAATTCTACCGAATTTAACCTAATAGACTTGTCATCATTGAATTGGCCACCACATCCGCATTCTTTTCGTGGCCAATCT
>NW_019246448.1:0-1457 GCF_002742605.1 Olea europaea var. sylvestris
ATTATCTTAATTAGATAGACCATATCTGTATATATACGTGTATTCTTTTGGAATAGAATAAGAGAAAATATCTTCCCAATTTCTTTACTATATTACATTGTTAAATCAACACACAACAATTGCGTGATGCTGCATGAAAGGAATAAAACACAATGCTAAGAAAAATATAGAACAACAAATAATTGCACAAAGATTATGGATTCGAAATTGCAAGAAGAAGCTACATAATGAGAGTGAAATATATGAATTGTTGGGTGTATGAGCGATATAAGTATTATACATTAGATGATAAGTATAAGAGATTGCGGATCTGCATGCCACAATTAGTAGGTTTGACCATCTAGATTTGAATACCACATTTATTAGACAATTATTTTCCATCCCTTTAGAATATGTGAAACTTTTTGTTGCAACATTTCAATTGTATGTTACTTAGTCACAATCCTACTTGCATTTATCAGACTTGTTTTGCACAACAAAAGTTTTCGACGAATTATAGAAAGTTGATTTTTATTTTGAAATAAGTAACAGAATGGAAATTTTTTTAGAAAAATGCACCCTTATTTAGTTAATTGTATTGGCCTTTTTATTGGGCGAAGAAGAAGAAAGAAAGAAAATAAAAACTGCGAGACTACGGCTGAAGCAGGAACTGAGTTGGGGTGGGAGGCTAAACTAGAGAGCATGACTTGACTGGGGTGCCGATGAGATATAAGGTTTGGAGGCTACAAGACGGGGGATGCAAATTAGTTTCTTTCTTGATTTTCTCTAACATTTTGTTTTTTCGAAAAATAAATTATTTGTGTTTACTTATAAAATAGCATTTCACATTTCTCGCTCGCGATTTTTAATCCTAGGATGGTGCAATAAAATTAAATGGTCAAAGATACACCTGAAAATTGAGTAGGTTGATTTGGGTATTTCAATATTGGAAATAGCCTATTATTGTTCGAGTATTTCGCAAAATGTAACCATTCAATTTCACGTAATTATTGGAACTAGACACGAGTATGAATATTAGAAAATTTGAGTTCGATTATTCCATATCATTTCTATTAAAAATCGTGAATTGACAATACAAATTATCTTCCAATGTCTTAAAAAAAATAAAAATAGAAATAAGATATGTCACCATATATATATTTCATCACTTTCTTAAATCCACTGCTTTGTGTGAAACACCTCAAAAAGGGTTAGTGGGGCAACCAAGAATGACTATGAATGAAAGTGAAATGTTTCAATTATTCAAATTAAAAAATGTAATTTATTAGAGTATTTACACTTTGGACATTGTAAAATTGCTACTTGTTCTTGATAAATAAAATTTTATAAAATGGACTATTATGTTCCAGAGTTGGGTACTCACTGTTTCGTTTCAAGGACCTGAATTTGAATCCAAAAAACATAATTAGTTCTCGCTTCGATTTCGATTATTAATTATTATTATTATTATTATTATT
>NW_019246449.1:0-1457 GCF_002742605.1 Olea europaea var. sylvestris
GGGGGCAATTTTGTCATTTTTCACGACGGTGTCGGAACGGGCTAAAATTTGACGAGTTGATCGTAGGCAAAAATCGCACCGGGTGCAATTTCGTCGTTTTTCGCAACAGTGTCGGAATTGGCTAAAATTTGACTGTTGATCGGAAACAAAAATCGCGCCTGGGGCAATCTTGTCATTTTTCGCGACGATGTCGGATGGGCTAAAATTTGACTGGTTGATCGGAAACAAAAACCTAGCCGGGGACAAATTCGTCATTTTTCGCGACTGTGTCGGAATGGGCTGAAATTTGGCAGTTTGATCGGAAATAAAAATCACGTCGAGGGCAATTTCCTCCTTTTTCTCGACTGTGTCGGAATGGGCTGAAATTTGGCAAGTTGATCGGAAATAAAAATCTCGCCTGGGCCAATTTCGTCATTTTTCACGACTGTGTCGGAATGGGCTCAAATTTGACAGGTTGATCAGGAACAAAAATCGTACCGGGGGTAATTTCGTCATTTTTCGCAACTGTGTCGGAATTGGCTAAAATTTGACAGGTTGATCGGAAACAAAAATCGTGCCGGGGACAATTTCGTCATTTTTCCCGACTGTGTCGGAGTTGGCTAAAATTTGACAGGTTGATCGGAAACAAAAATCGTGCCGGGGACAATTTCGTCATTTTTCCCGACTGTGTCGGAGTTGGCTAAAATTTGACAGGTTGATCGGAAACAAAAATCGCGTCGGGGGCAATTTCGTCGTTTTTCTCGACTGTGTCGGAATGGGCTCAAATGTTACAGGATGATCAGGAACAAAAATCGCGCCGGGAGAATTCCGTCATTTTTCGTAACTGTGTCGGAATTGGCTAAAATTTGACAGGTTGATCGGAAACAAAAATAGCGCCGGGGGCAATTTCGTCATTTTTCGCGACTGTGTCGGAATGGGCGAAAATTCGACAGATCGATCGGAAAAAAAAACCGCGCCGGGGCAATTTCGCCATTTTTTGCAATGGTGTTGGAATGGACTCAAATTTGACAGATTGATCGGGACAAAAACCGCTCCGGTGGCAATTTAGTTATTTTTCGCGACTGTGTCGGAATTGGCTAAAATTTGACAGGTTGATCGGAACCGAAAATCGCGCCGGGGGCAATTACGTCATTTTTTGAGACTGTGTAGGAATGGGCTAAAATTTGACAGGTTGATCGGAAACAAAAAATGTGCCGGGGGCCATTTCGTCATTTTTCGCGACTGTGTAGGAAATGGGCTAAAATTTGACAGGTTGATCGGAACCGAAAATCGCGCCGGGGGCAATTACGTCATTTTTTGAGACTGTGTAGGAATGGGCTAAAATTTGACAGGTTGATCGCGCAGGGGCAATTTTGTCATTTTTCGCGACTGTGTCGGAATGGGCTCAAATATGACAGGTTGTTCGGGAACAAAAACCGCCCCGGGGGTAATTTCGTCGTTTTTCGCAACTGTGTCGG
>NW_019246450.1:0-1457 GCF_002742605.1 Olea europaea var. sylvestris
TGAAATCAAAAATCACTTTTCATTGTCTCGATTCCTATCGAATTAGACTAGCAATTCGCCAAAAATGAACAAACCCAAAGTTATCATGAAATCAAAAACCACTTTTCATTGTCTCGATTCCAAACGAATTAGACTAGCAATTTGCCAAAAACGAACAAGCCCACAATTATCATAAAATCAAAAACCACTTTTCATTTTCTCGATTCCAATTGAGTTAGACTAGCGATTCGCCAAAAAAGAACAAACCCGGAGTTACCATGAAATCAAAAATCACTTTTCATTGGCTCGATTCCAATCGAATTAGACTAGCAATTCACCAAAAATGAAAAAACCCGAAGTGAACACGAAATCAAAAACCACTTTTCATTGGCTCGATTCCAATTGAATTAGACTAGCAATTCGCAAAAAATGAACAAACACGAAGTTATAATAAAATCAAAAACCAATTTTCAATAGCACGATTTCAATCGAATTAGACTAGCAACTCGCCAAAATGAACAAACCCGAACTTATCATGAAACAAAAAACCACTTTTCACTGGCTCGATTCTAATCGAATTAGACTAGCAATCCGCCAAAAATGAACAAACCCGAAATTATCGTGAAGTCAGGAACCACTTTTCATTGGCTCGATCCCAATCGAATTAGATTAGCAATTTGCCAAAATTGAACAAACTCAAAGTAATCATGAAATCAAAAACCACTTTTTGTTGGATCGATTCCAATGGAATTGGACAAGAAATTCGCCAAAAATGAACAAATCCAAAGTTATCTTGAAATCGAATTAGACTCGCAATTCGCAAAAAAGAACAAACCTGAAGTTATCAGAAATCAAAAATCACTTTTTATTGGCTCGATTCCAATCGATTTAGTCTAGTATTTCGCCAAAAACGAACAAACCCGAAGGTATCATGAAATCAAAAATCACTTTTCATTGGCTTGATTCCAATCGAATTAGACTAGCAATTCACCAAAAATGAACAAACCTGAAGTTATCATGAAATCAAAAACCACTTTTCCTTGGCTCGATTCCAATCGAATTAAACTAGCAACTCGCAAAAATGAACAAACCCGAAGTTATCATGAAATCAAAAACCACTTTTTATTGGCTCGATTCCAATCTAATTAGTCTAGCAATTCGACAAACACGAACAAACCCTAAGGTGTCATGAAATCAAAAATCACATTTCATTGGCTCGATTCCAATCGAATTAGACTAGCAATTCGCCAAAAACAAACAACCCAAAGATATCATGAAATTTAAATCCACTTTTCATTGGCTCGATTCCAATTGAACTAGACTACCAATTCGACAAAAACGAACAAACCTGAACTTATTAGGAAATCAAAAACGACTTTTCGTTGGCTTAATTCCAATCGAATTAGACTAGTAATTCACCAAAAACGAACAAACCTGAAGTTATCATGAAATCAAAAACCACTTTTCATTGGCTCGAT
>NW_019246451.1:0-46934 GCF_002742605.1 Olea europaea var. sylvestris
TTCTCTCATATGCATGGAAAAGCCAATTAATTTGAACACGATATAGTCTTCCCAAATCGGATCCATGGAAAAACCAATTAATCAACGTAGATAGCAAATGGGATTTGATGTAATGATTTGATCCATAAATTAATAAGAAATTAAAGATCCCATGCGAAAAATAGTAAATCTTTAAGGAAAATCAAGAATTCTTCAACTTGGCTCTGATACCACATGTAAGAAATTAAACCCTAATACCAAGATCTTTAGAATTCATGATTTTCACATATGAAATTTTAATTGATCAAAAAACGTACCTTGATCCATGGCAATAATTGAGAATTTTAGATCTGCAAAATAATAAACTGTTAAATTAAAGAAACCGTTCTCTCACTTTTCCTCTCTTTTATTGAATGAATTAATTGATGGGTTTCATTCACATTTATAGGCAGAGAGAGACAGTCTCATTTGTGTCATAAAACTCTCAACTTTCCATCAAAGTAGACAATTATAAAACTACCATTTCTCAATTGGGCCAATAGGATTTTAGTAATATTAATCACCTTTAATTAATTCTTTAATATTACATGGGCCACAAATAATTGGTTTTACAAATTCTACAGACGTAATCCAATTTTTCATGTTTATCCAAGCGATACAGCAAATGATGCTGAGAAATTTATTTTTGTAAGGGA
The DNA here is from genome assembly GCF_002742605.1 of Olea europaea var. sylvestris. NCBI lineage: Eukaryota > Viridiplantae > Streptophyta > Magnoliopsida > Lamiales > Oleaceae > Olea > Olea europaea. The sequence continues at coordinate 675 of NW_019246451.1, forward strand.
CATTGAAATTAAAATAACTTTTTTTCGAAACAACAGTGTAAAAACAAGGAGCGAAAATTGTTATTTGCTAATTTTTCTTATTGCATCTTTCTGAATTGGAAATAGAATGATGTAATTTGTTTCTTATATCCCAGCTAGTTCTATAGAAGTGTGACACAGCTTTTCCATATTTACTCCATTAATGAAGTAAACTTTTCTTGACAAATTTAAGTTAAAATAGGAAACATGATTCTTTTGGAAACATGATGATATCCATTGTTTTCCACTTCCCCTCTACTAACTAAAATTTCTGGTTAATATTTTTTCTTGTTTTTTGACATTGTTTTGGAAAATGAGTTTTTGAAGATCCTCCTGACATAGCAATAAAATGTATCCCTTTTTTGTATATATGGTTGGATTTGTGTCTATATTTCTGACATAAGAGGTGTCTTGTAGGCAGAAAAGAGAGTGTTAGGTCCAGATCGAAATTATTTTGTGGTTATCACGTTTAAAATTAATTGCAGAAATAATAAAAAACAACATCAGAATTTTTCGCCCCAAAAAGGGGCCCGGATGTTTAGCCTTTAGGTCTAATTACCCGTTGAGCATCTGTTACACAGATACAGCTCAAGATCCACTAAAAAGAACAAAGAAATGTTACAAATGTACGAAGAAACTGAAAATTTCTTTGATATATCTCTCTAGCCTCTATTCTATAGGAAATCACAAAGATCAACTTCTACCATGAAAGTATTATACTCTCATTTACATAACGTATGGAAGAATCACCACTAAGATGAAGATCAAATTTACAGAGAGAAAGTATTCATCAAACCCTAACTGCACTCAGAGAAAGGGAAAAGACATAGAAAGAGAGAGAGAGAGAGTCACGAAGCTTCTAGTGAATGAAGGGCCAAAACCAAGTTAAAATATCTGGTCAACCAAAGGACGGGATCTAAGGGTTGAGGATCAGTCACGTTTACGGCTGATACTCAACCCTTTGAAGCGTTAAAGTGTGTTTCAATAAAGTGCGACTTCTTTGCGACCCGATCCATTATCAATGGGCCAAAAATTTGTGAGGCAGCCCAAAGAAAATTGGTTTAACATTCTCCACCTTACTGAACAATTCTTTTGGCGCTTAATAGTGGATCTTGGACTTCTACATATGATTACTTCCTTTGCTCTAAGTTCCTGTAAAAACAAAAAATTTCAGTTAGAACATATACTACAAATTTGTGCTTGAAGAATCTGAATACCACTTCCTCAAGTGATATTAAGGATCTTCAAGCAAGTTTTGCATTTGTTTAAAGGTAATACATTTGTCCCCAGATCTAAAGGATTGTATTCATAATGTATTTTTATCAGTTTGATCATACCTTTTTCTGCCATATTTCTTACAAAATGATACTTTATATCTATATGCTTGGTCCTGTCATGATATACAGGATTCCTACTTAAGTGTATGTCACTTTGATTATCCGTATAAATCCTTACAGAATCATTAATGAAACTAATTTAATTTAATAAGTCTCTTAGCCAAATTGCTTCTTTCACAGCATCACATGCAGCTATATATTCTGCTTCAATAGAGGACAAGGCAATCAATTTTTGTAATTGTGACTTCCAACTAATACAGCCATCACACAAAGTGAAAATGTATGCAAATGTGGATCTTCTTTTATCTAAGTCACCAGCAAAGTCAGAATCAGTGTAACCCTTTAATATTACTCCTTCTTTACACCTTTTATATACTAAAGTAAGATCAGTTGAGCCCCTTAAATACCTCATCATCCATTTCATGGCTAACCAGTGTGTCTCACCTGGATTTGCCATGAATCTACTAAGTATACTAATTCCATGTGCCAAATCAGGCGTCTTGCAGACCATAAGATACATTATTGATCCCACAGCATTAGCATAAGGAATTTTTTCCATTCTTTTAAATTCTTCATTAGTTTTTGGTAAAAATTCACTTGAAAGTTTGAAATGATTTGTAATGGGTAAAGTAGTAGGTTTGGACTCAACCATAGAAAAATTTTCAAGAATTTTCTTCACATAAGAGTGTTGTTTTAAAAATAAGATACCATTATGCCTATCTCTTTCTATTTTCATTCCAAGTATCCTTTTAGCTTACCCTAAGTCTTTCATTTCAAATTCAGACTTCAATTTTGATTTAATAGTGTCGATTTCAGATTTATCATGACAAGCAAGTAACATATCATCAACATAAAGTAGCAGATAAATGGATTTAGGCCCTCCAGAGCCTTTATAAAATAGGCAGGTATCATATTTGCTTTTTACAAACCCTAATGTCTGCATGTAGGAATTGAATTTAATGTACCATTGCCTAGGGGCTTGTTTCAGCCCATAAAGTGATTTCTTTAACAAGCACACCTTTTCAATTTTGGATCTTACTTCAAATCCCATGGGTTGTTTCATATATATTATCTCATCAAGGTCACCATTTAGAAATGCTGTTTTGACATCAAGTTGTTCCAATTCCCATTAAAATGGGCAGTCGGAGCAAGTAAAATTCTAATTGAAGTATATTTTGCACAGTTGAAAATATTTCATTATAATCAATTCCTTCTTTCTGAGTAAAACCCTTAGAAACTAATCTGGCCTTATATCTTTTATCTTCAGAATTTATATCCCCTTGTTTAATTTTGAAAACCCATTTACAATCTACTATCTTATGATTTTCAGGTTTATCAACAAGAATCCAGGTTCTATTCTTGATAAGTGATTCCATTTCTTCATTCATTGCCTTTTTCCACAAATCAGAATCTGGATGAGTAATAGCTTCATCATAAGTAGTAGGTTCAGAGTTTAAAGAATCAAGGGCAGAAAATAGAGTAACGAAATCATCATTGTTAAATCTGGAGGAGGAAATTATTATTCTCCTTTCTCTATTTCTAGTTAACTGATAGTTTTCTAGAGTAGGATTAGTGATTTCATTATCATTTTCATGTTCATCTTGCTCATTATTATCATCAGATTGAGTGGACTCCACCTCAATTTGATCATCTTGATTATTAGCATTTTCAATTTGATTTTGTAAGATGGTTTTCCTTATAGGTGCATTTTCACTGACTTTTTCATCAGGTGATTCTTTACAAGGCATGTCTTCCTCATTAAAGATGACATTTCTACTGATGATCACCTTTAAACCATTCTGGCTTTTAACCCACAGTCTGTACCCTTTAGTTTCCTCTCCATAGCCTAGAAAAACACATTTTAAGGACCTTGGTTCAAGTTTGCCTTCACTTTGATGTGAGTAGGCAGAGCAGCCAAAAACTTTAAGTTTATTGTAATCTGGTGTATGTTCAGACCACAATTTTTTAGAAACTTGGAAATCAATAGCACTGGATGGACTTCTATTTATTAGAAAAGTTGCAGTTTTTAGGGTTTCTCCCCAGAAAAACTTTGGAAGACCAGAACTGTATAACATACATCTCACTTTTTCCAATAGATATTTATTCATTCTCTCAGCAACTCCATTTTGCTGAGGAGTATGTGTAATAGTTCTGTGTCTTAGAATACCAAATTCTTTGCAAAATGTATCAAATTCATGGTTGCAAAATTCAAGTCCATTATCAGCTCTCAATGCTTTAATTTTCTTGTTGGTTTGATTTTCAATCATTAGTTTCCATTGTTTGAAGGTATGAAAAGTATCAGATTTTTGTTTCATCAAGAAAGTCCAGATTTTTCTTGAGAAATCATCAACAATTAGTAAATAATATCTAAATCCACTTAAGGTGTTTATTGATGCTGGACCCCAGAGGTCAGTATGTAAATATTTCAGAATTGAAGTGGATTTATGGGTTCCAATTTTAAAAAGTAATCTTTTCTGTTTTCATAATATACAATTTTCACAAAATTCCAACCCTTCAATTTTATCATTTCCAAAACAATCAAGTCTCTTCAAAATAGTTAGTCCCTTTTCAGAAATGTGGCCAAGTCTATTATGCCAAATTAAGGACTTATTCATTTCAGAGTTTAAGGCTGCACTGCAGTGACTGACAATTGGTTCTGCAATAATGGTATATATACCATTTGTTTTAGGAGAGGACAATACAGTTTTATTTCCTTGTTGTAGTTCTAGGAGGCCTTTATTTATCATAATAGTGTATTTATCATCAAGCTCTCCTAAGGAAATAAGGTTTCTTCTAAGTTCAGGCACATACCTGGTGTTCTGTAGTTCAAGTATATAGTTATTCTCTAACTTCAACTTAACCTTCCCATTTCCCTTTATTTGATAACTCATATCATTTCCCATTTGAATTTGCCCTCCACTAAGTTCAATAAATTCAGAAAACCACTCTCTTTTAGGACACATGTGAAATGTACATCCTGAATCCAAGACCTATTATTTTGGGTCTCTAGAAGAGGTGTTAACAAGAACAACACCTTGAATGTCAGGTTCATTTCAGCAGGCTACAGCTGCAAAACCATCAGGATTATTTCTCTCTTTTATACCAGAAATTTTCTTAAAATAATCTTTTATTAGATGTCCAGTCTTACCACAATAATAACACTTTCTGATATGATTTTTTGTCTTCACATGATTCTTATTCTTTTCTTTGGGTTTGGGATTGGGAGATTTCCATTTCTTATGGAAATTAGAGCTTTGTTGATATTGTTTCTTGATTTGATTTACCATTTCTTTTATATATAACCCTTCACCATACTTAAGATCTTTTGTTTCAGCCTTTAGTTCAAGTTCTCTATTTCTTAAGGCTGCAGTTATCTTATCTATGGTAAGTTCTTGACCCCCATATTCCAGGGCATTTCTGATGTCTTTATGCTTTTCATTAAAGAGTTTAAAAGAGCAACAACTTGTTGATCATCAGAAATTTTCTCATCACGGTTATCTAAGTCCTGAATCAATTTATTAAATATGTCAAGGTTTTCTTCTAGATTAGATGAGGGATCAAACCTGAAGTTGTAAAATTGCCTAAGAAGATAACATTTATTTGACATGGTTTGGGTTAGATACAAAGTTTCCAGTTTAGTCCACAATGCAGCAGCAGAGGTGGTTTCTCCTACTTTTCTAATAACACTATCAAATATATGTAAGAAGATTGTACTCCATGCAGTATCATCTAACTCTTGTCTCCTATAGGCACTTATTTCTGCAGCCCATTGACCATCAAGGGCTGCAGCACATCTTTGTTGTAAAAGTAATGCCCTCATCTTCTAGCACCAGAGACTGAAGTCTCCAGTGCTAGACCAAGTTTCAAGTTCAAATTTATGAATAGTGGACATAATGACAGATTCCTAGCACACAGCAGCTATCTTACAACACTTAGAGTATAATAGTTCAGGCAAGTTATTATACTTGTTTAAAAAATAGAACAGATAATAATGCAGGATATTCTAGAGTTTATACCTACTTATTATACAGTTCAAACAGTCAATAAATGATATTTTGAAAAAGGTTTAAGGGTTGATCGTTCTTAATTCCACTACTCCCTCAGATTTCCAGATCCTCGCAGGAGATCTTGGACAAAGGAAAGTAATGGAGAATTACCTACCTTAATAACCAATTTCCAAAAAAAACACAATAAAAGAATAACAGTTTATAGAGGGGGTTTCAAGAAGGATACCAGAGCCTGAAACTCAACAGTTTCAGATTAAGGGAAGCACTAAGAGTATGCAAGATACGAATCAAGCTCAAGAATCCAGATTCAAGGAAACCAGCGAGTCACCAAGACTCATTAATGACTCAGCAAGAAAAATAGAACTCAGCAAAACACTTTGTGAGTCAACACAACTCGTCAAACTCAGCGCAAGTCACCATAACAAGTTAGAACAAGAATAACCAACAGTTCATAAAAAAAAAATAAAAAAAACTTCAAGATTCCAGTAGAGAAGGTAAATCAAAACAGACGAGTTCAACTCCGAATTATAGAACTTTCAAACAAAAAACAATTTACTATTTTCTGAAAAGAATAACTTCGATTATGTAAAACAACAATTTTTTTTTTAAAAATTTTAATTCGAAGTTTTGAGATCTGCAATATACAAACAGAGAACCAAAAAAAAAAAATTAGAGACGAAAGGTCAAAAAAAAAATTCCACACAATAACTCGCTCTGATACCACTGTTAGGTCCAGATCGAAATTATTTTGTGGTTATCATGTTTTAAATTAATTGCAGAAATAATAAAAAACAACACCAGAATTTTTCGCCCCAAAAAGGGGCCCGAATGTTCAACCTTTAGGCCTAATCATCCGTTGAGCATCTCTTACACAGATGGGGCTCAAGATCCACTAAGAAGAACCAAGAAATGTTACAAATGTACGAAGAAACTGAAAGTTTCTTCGATATATCTCTCTAGCCTCTATTCTATAGGAAATCACAAAGATCAACTTCTACCATGAAAGTATTCTACTCTCATTTACATAACGTATGGAAGAAATACCACTAAGATGAAGATCAAATTTACAGAGAGAAAGTATTCATCAAACCCTAACTGCACTCAGAGAAAGGGAAAAGACAGAGAGAGAGAGAGTCACGAAGCTTCTAGTGAATGAATGATCAAAACCAAGTTAAAATATCTGATCAACCAAAGGACGAGATCCAAGGGTTGAGGATCAGCCACGTTTAAGGCTGATACGCAACCCTTTGAGGCGTTAAAGTGTGTTTCAATAAAGTGCAACTTCTTTGCGACCCGGTCCGTTATCAATGGGCCAAAAATTTGTGAGGCGGTCCAAAGAAAATTGGTTTAACAGAGAGAAATCATCGAATTACAGGAACATGTAATTTTTTTTCTTGACCATTGTATTGTAGTTGTATAGTGTTGAAATGACTTAATCCTTTGCATTCAACATTTTGTCAGGAAAGTAATCGGTATCCATGACAAGTTCTTATGATATGTGCATGACTATTTTCTAAATCACAGTATCTTCCACAAGGTTAGAACTATTAAAAATACGGCACCATTTTTCTAATCAAGTCATTTGGTACCATAATTAACATGACTTACTATTCTTATACGTCCACTCTTGGCCCTCAAAGAAGCCTTTGAAATCTTCTGCAGCATGGCATTGCTGGGAGTTCTAGTGCAGAACTTCTTGCTACATTATATAATATTCTCAAAAAGGGTGGCAGTGAAAATTTAAGTAATGGAGCCATCGAGGAGATTGGAAAAGGTGTGGTTCTTGTACAACTGTTTTAGTGTGCTGACATTTTCTTCTATCTGCTGAAAGTTGAGGTTGAGTCTCGCTCTATTTATTTTGCAGGTTGTAAAGCTGCTTGCTCATATTAGCAATAAGGATCTATTTGCTGAATTCTATAGGTAATGTTCTAATTTATTGGTTAGTTGATAGGCTTTAATTTGGTAAGAATGTAGTGAATTTTAAACACTCCTGGTCACGGAACTTATAGCAGAATTCTGTGTTGGTTACTAAACTTCATTTTGTTACTAGTTAGTCAATAAATTCAACTTTGTTTTGACTTAGTCGCTAAATTTATATATTTATTACTATTTGGTCATTTCGTATCCGTCAACTAGTTTGACTTACAGAAAAACTGACACACAATCTATTTAGCAAATAATTAACACCGCCACATCAAAATGGATGTGGTGACCAAATTGTAACAAAGTTTAGATCCAACAGCCAACTTTCAACAAAATGAACTCTAGTTATCACCAGAGTATTTAACCCTATATTAAGATGTCAATGGATTGATTATATTGACAAGAAAAGACTTGCTCGGCGGCTATTATTTTACAAGAGCGCCAATGATAAGCATGAAGAAGTATGCTAAAAAAGTTGCAGCAACAACGTGGTGGTCTATTTACATAAAAAAAAATGGAGAGAATGGTTAGCTCATATTAGCTATATGCTGAATCATAGCTCTCATAATGATCTTAATATCACCTATGTTTCACCTTTTTCAACTATTCCAAGTTTTAACACTAAAAAGAGAAAATCAAACCAGGTATGAAGAGTATCTTAGCAATAATCCAAATGCAAGTCCCTGGATAGATTTGATTGTTACTGTCCTGACTACTGATTTCTGGCCAAGTTACAACTCCTTTGATCTTAAGGCTTGTTTGAGCCCCATTATTTAGAAAAAATGTATTATTCTACAGTATTTTGAGATCATTTCAACCACACATTTTTCAATAAAATAATATTTTACGTAAATCCAAAACCTTTTCTTATTTTTTAACCATATATTTTCCATCAATACACTATTCAAAAATTCATTTTTCCTCCCAAATGGGGCTCAAACAAGGGCTTAATCTGTCTGCTGAGATGGTACTAATGTAAGCAATGTCTCTTTTTAATGGAATAGATCGATTGACAGTCATATTTCTTTATTACAATGAACTTCTGTGTTAGGTCAAGTGCGTTGAAGTATTTAGAAACTTCTACTAGACGAAAATGAAACACAAAAAACTAACATGGATATTGTAGAAATTGGGTTGCTGCCTTTGCGAAGCCCAAAGTTAATATGTCCAACCCATGACCCGGTTAAATGGCCCAACTGGAAGAATAATCTGGAAGCTCATTTGGTTAAAGGAAAACACGTTTTTTCAATTGTGAAAAAACGAATCTCACCTGATCTTGACACTTGGCAATTGCTGGACCATTGGATCCAATGATTTGTTTCTTTCATATAAAAGAAACCAATAATGCCTAGGGTTAGTGTTGCTCTCATTTTACGCAGCCTTCATTTTTGAGTTAAAATTTCTCTTTGTATTTTTTGCTCTCTCATCTTGAATCTTGTTGATTCTTTCTTGTTGGTTGAGAGTATGCGTGATGTTATGAACTCTTGTGTGAGTTCTTCGTGTTGCTGAGGGGATTTGTTATCGTTGTGGTTGGAACTGTGTGTTCCGTTTGTAGCTCAAAACTGCTGTAATTTGATCGGTGTTTTTTAGTGGATTCGAGCTTATTCTTTCATGGATGCTCAATGGGGACTAGGCGATCTGATAAATCGCCAAACCTCGGGGTTTCGACCAAAAATTGCTTGTGTTCTCTTTACTGTTTTTCAGATCTACAAATCTTGATTTTTAGTCTTGCGATTTTTGATGGTTTTGAAACGTTCCTAGGGTTCCTTCAGTGGTATCAGAGTAAGGAATATTTTTCTTTAGCTATTTTTAGTTCCCGTTTAGGTTGAGGGTCTAAAATTTCTTCATCGGCCGAAAGGAAAACAGCAGATCTTTCAAGATCTGCAAACATTAAATTTTAAAAAAAAAACTGTTTTTCTTTCTTTTCTGTTGTGTAATACTGAAATAATTTTTTTTGGGCACTGTAAGGTGTGCTTCCTTCACCCTTACAAAATCAGTGTGGATGTCGCCTTTTCTTCAAGAAGCTGAAGTGTTCTTCTTGGTTGTTGGAGTCCTCTTAATTCGGTTGGTGTTGTCCTTAAAACTGGAAAGAAATTCCTTGATGCTAGAGGACTTGATTACGTGCAGTGTTGGTGTTGAACTTTGTATACAATTGTGTATTTGTAAATGTTGCAGTATAGTGATAATTTTTTGAGTATACAGTAAGCAGTAAACTAACCTGTTTCTTGGTGAAATTACAGACTTTTCTTGTTTGTTTTGCGATACCTGTAGTCTACAGACGTTGAATTTGTGATTAATCAGTTTCTGTATTGTATTGTTGGTACATTTAGTTCTTGGAAGTATTATTTTGGTAATAAAATCATTTTTCAAACTAGGGTTTCACAGAACCTCCTCTAACTCTACCTCTGTCTAGGGTTTCCTGAGAGAACCCTAGAAACTTTGGGGATTAGGGATTCGGTTCAAGAAACCTGTAATCTTCAAAACTGTTTTTTTTTTAAATTCTCACTGTCTATGGATAATAAAACCAAAAATTATATTTCCATAGTTAAATTCTTGTACATTCTATGTGAACTGTACTAATACTCAAATTGATCTTCTCAGGTGTTGAATTGCCTAAGAATAATTGCTTCAAAGGTACATACATAGCATTTACAATTTTTTGTAACTTACTGTGTATAAGTTTATGTAATTAAATTCATTGCATGCTTAGTGATCTGAATATTGAATGTGTCTTAATTTGGTTGTAATAATTCTGTACACATCACACTAAAGCACAATCCATATATAATCTAAAATTGGTATAATAAGACAGTAATCGTTGTGATATACTGTTTGATTGAATTACTACTTGTGAACAATTTCACACTATAACATACCATGAACTCTAAGGTAGATGTCCAAATTTGGGATGACAAAGGAGACTTTAGTCTCTGGCGTCAGAAAATAAAAGCACTCTTGTTACAGTTAAAATATGCTAAGGCTATTGATGAATCTTGGCCAGAAACCTTATCTGAGGCTAGGAAAATTGAACAAGATAAACTAGCCTGGAGCACTTTGTTCCTACACTTGTCTGACGCTGTGATTAGAAAAGTAGAAGAAACTAAAACTGCTGTAGAATTATGGACTGCCCTAGAAAAACACTATCTCACTAAGACTATACCAAATAAATGTTTTCCTTAGAGATAGTTCTTTAGTTTCAAGTTTGATCCTAATCTTGATATGGGAGATAATATGGATAGGTTTAATAGGATTACACAAGACTTAGCAAACTGTGATGAGAAAATTTCTGATGAACAGAAGGTAGTTGGCCTACTTAATGCTCTAGGAGATAAATATAAAGATATAAGAAATGCTCTAAAATATGGTAGAAGTGATCTCACTGTTGAAATAATTCACAGTTTTCTTCTGAATAAAGAACTTGAATTAAAATCTGAACACAAAAAAGTGTACCATGTTGGGGGTGTGTCATCAAATCAAAAACTATATGCTAAAGGAGTAAGTAATTTTAGTGATTCCAATTTTAACAAGAAGAAAAACTTTAACAAAAGGCAATGGAATAACACCAAAGGAAAAGACAAGAAACCAATTAAAGGAAAAGCGAATAGCAATAGTAACAGAAAATGTTTTTACAGTGGAAAAACAGGTCACTTTATTAAAGACTGTTTTAAAAAGGTAAATGACCAAAAGAATGGATCTAACACTGAAAATGTTTCTTTAGCAGCAGCTGCTAATTATAAAGAAGCGGGAGCAAATATTGGAGTAGCCTATGTGTCTCTATCTGAAAATATTGATCAGGACTGGTCCTGGATTCAGGTTGTTCTTTTCATATGACACCCAATATAGGCTGCATTTAAGACTTTTGTAGTCTGGATGGAGGATTTGTAAAACTTGGGAATGATGAGTCATGCCAAGTGAAGGGAATTGGAAATGTGCTATTAAAATTTAAAAATGGTCATCACATGTTATTCAAACATACAAGATATGTACCAGCACTTAGAAGAAATCTCATATCCCTAGGAGTTCTTGATGATGAAAATTATCAAATTGGTATTAAAAATGGCTTTACAAATATAACAAGAAATCAAGAACTCATTGTCAGTTCACCTAAGTTTAATGGAATCTATGGAATAGATGCTGAAATTATTTCACCAAAAAATTCTGTGAATTCTGTCACACGTCCCGATAAATCAGAACTGTGGCATAAAAGACTTGGCCACTTAAGTGAAAAAGGTTTAAAAACACTATCATATCAAGGGGCATTTGGGAAGGATATTGTTCAAAAATTGACTTTTTGTGAACACTGTATCATGGGAAAACAAGTCAGACTGCCTTTTAAGGTAGGGCTGCACAAATCCCAAGATGTCCTTGAATACATACATTCTGATTTATGGGGACCTGCACCCGTTCGTATCTGGGTACAGATATTATCTTCTTACAATCGATGATTATTCAAGAAAAACATGGGTTTTCTTACTAAAATCTAAATCTGATACTTTTACAATTTTCAAAGAATGGAATGTACTAATTGAAAATCAGTTTGGTAAAAAGATAAAAATTTTAGAAACTGATAATGGACTTGAATTTTGTAATACCAAATTTGACCAATATTGCAGTAAACAAGGGATAATGAGATATAAAACTGTGAGTTTTACTCCACAACAAAATGAAGTTGTCGAGAGGTTAAATAGAACAATTCTTGAAAGGACTAGATATATGCTAATCAGTTCTGGCCTTCCAAAATTTTTTTGGGGTGAAGCTGTAAAAATAGCATGTCATCTTATCATTAGATGCCCTTCCAACTCTCTAAATAACAGAATTTTCGTAACAAATTTGGTCTGGTTCAATGCTAAATTATTCTCACCTAAGAACCTTTGGATGTGTAGCCTATACACATCATACTGAGTCAAAATTGGACCCTAGATCATTGACGGGTGTGTTCTTAGGATATGGAAAAGGTGTTAAAGGCTATAGATTGTGGTTAAGAGATGTGAGGGGTTATAAGGTGATAACAAGCAGATCTGTTATCTTTAATGAAGATGATTTCCCTTGTCTTGGTGACAAATTTGGTGAAAAATTAGGAAAAGATGACTTTATTATCACAGAAATTAATTTTGATAGTCAAAATACTGATGACCAGGCTCAGTTTAAGGTGGAGCCACATCAGGTATAACCACAGAATGTCTCTTATGTTGAAATATTGGAAGATGAACAGAATCTGGAGCCTGCACATGACCTACAAGGCTACCAGCTTGCTAGAGATAGAGAAAGGAGGCAAATAAGACCTTCTTCAAGATATCAGTATGCTAATTTTGCATCTGATCAAACTGAATCTGATCTGATCAGTTTGACATAGAACCAACCTCTTATGAAGAAGCTATTTCTTCCAAAGAATCCCCTAAGTGGATTGCTGCGATGAAAGATGAAATGAACTCACTCTTTAAAAATGAGACCTAGACTCTAGTTGAAAAACCCAAAGATTGTAAATTGATTGATTATAAATGGGTTTATAAAATTAAAGAGGGTGAGACTAAAGCTAGTGATAAAAGATTTAAGGCAAAACTTGTAGCTAAAGGCTTTAACCAAATGGAAGGAATAGATTACACTAAAATCTTTTCACCGGTTGTTAAATATACATCCATTAGGGTCCTACTTGCTATAGTGACACAATTTGACTAGGAGTTAGAACAACTCGATGTGAAAACTGCCTTCTTGTATGGCTCTTTAGATGAAACCATACATATGACTCAACCAAGAGGCTTTGAAGTGGAGGAAAGGGAAACATAGTGTGTCTCTTAAAGAAATTCTTATATGGCCTAAAGCAGGCCCCTAGGTAGTGGTATAAAATATTTGACTCTTTTATACAAGGTTTAAATTTCAAGAAATCTGAATATGATCCATGTTTCTATTATAAGAAAGAAGGTGAATATGATTTTTTCTATTTGCTTTTGTATGTCGATGACATGCTCCTTGCTGGTTATAATTCTATTGCGCTTAACTTAATTAAAGAAAATCTGAAATCTGAATTTGAAATGAAAGATTTAGGACCATCTAGAAAAATTTTGGGCATGGAAATAAAAAGCGATAGAATAAATGGAAAGTTGTTTCTAACACAAAAATCTTATGTTGATAAGGTTGTTAAAATATTTTTCCTTCATGAATCTAAGCCTGTTAGCTTACCTTTATCTGCTGGAATGAAATTATCTGTTGATCAATCACCTAAAACTGAAGAGGAACATAAAAGAATGATGAATGTTCCATATTCTAATGCTATTGGATCTGTAATGTATGTTATGATTTGCTCTATACCTGATATCGCTTATGCTGTGAGTGTGTTAAGCAGATTCATGAGTAACTCAGGTGAAATACATTGGCAATGCATGAAAAATTTGATTAAATACTTGAAAGGAACTAGTAACTTAGGTTTAATGTTCAAAACTAATAAAAATTGACTTAGACTTAAGGGTTATGTAGATTCAAACTTCGCTGGTAACCCAGACATTAGGAAGTCTACAATTGCATATTTTTATGTTATAAATGATACATGCATTAGCTGGAAATCTCAGCTTCAAAAATTGGTTGCGTTGTCTTCAACTGAAGCTGAATACATTGTTGCAACTGAAGCAGTTAATGAGGGTTTATGGTTAAAGGGTTTACTTAGTGAATTAGGACTTATAGAAAATCAGGTGGAGCTATGTTCAGACAACCAAAGTGCTATCTTTCTAAGTAAAAATCATATTTTGCATGATAGATCCAAGAATATAGATGTAAAGTTCCAATTTATTAGAGATATCATTGGTAGGGGTGATATTAGATTGATCAAAATACCTACTTAAGGTAAATCCAGCAGATGTCGAAACTAAGGTAATCCCTATTAGTAGGTTTCTTGATTCTTTAAGATTAATAAATCTTGAAGAAGACTGATTTTTATTATTTTATTTTTACAGGTAATAAGAGCAAATGAAATGAAGTTGAGTTTTGAATCCACAAAACAAGCACAAAAGACAGCAAAGGTGGAGAATGTAGAAATTGGGTTGCTGCCTTTGTGAAGCCCAAAGTTAATATGCCCAACCCAGGACCCGGTTAAATGGCCCAACTGGAAGAATAATCTAGAAGCTCATTTGGTTAAAGGAAAACACGTTTTTTTAGTTGTGAAAAACGACTCTCACCTGATCTTGACACTTGGCAATTGCTGGACCATTGGATCAAATTATTTGTTTCTTTCATATAAAAGAAACTAATAATGCCTAGGGTTAGTGTTGCTCTCATTTTACGCGGCCTTCATTTTTGAGTTAAAATTTCTCTCTGTGTTTTTGGCTCTCTCATCTTGAATCTTGTCGATTCTTTCTTGTTGGTTGAGAGGATGCGTGATGTTATGAACTCTTGTGTGAGTTCTTCGTGTTGTTAAGGGGATTTGTTGTCGTTGTGACTGGAACCGTGTGTTCCATTTGTAGCTCAAAATTGCTGTAATTTGGCCGATGTTTTTTAGTGAATTCGAGCTTATTCCTTCATGGATGCTCAACGTGGAGTAGGCGATCTGATAAATCGCTAAACCTCGTGGCTTCGGCCAAAAATCACTTGTATTCTCTTTACTGTTTTTCAGATCTACAAATCTTGTTTTTTAGTCTTGCGATTTTTGATGGTTTTGAAATGTTCCTAGGGTTCCTTCAGATATATTCTTTGGGTACTTGTAACGTCAACAGAAAATTTGAACAAAGAACTATAGAGTTGATCGTGACAACCCACCAAGTGATTTAGTATGACTAACTTGTAATTGATATTACTTGATGATTGAAAATTCTTTCCCTTTTTGTAGGTTGGTGTATTGCTTCTGTTCAATTCCTCAGATAGATTAAGTTATAAGGAAAAAATGACCCAGTTGAATATATTAGACGATGCTGTTGTTATTAACAAGGAGCCGAACACCAAAACAGTTTCTTCGACTGATGTTTTTGAATTCAACTCCAAGTTTACCGATAAAATGAGAAGAATCAAGGTAATCATTCACCCCAACCCCCATTCCCCCGAAAGCCAAGTGGGAGAGATAATTAGATCCTCAGTAAAAATCTATTAATCTCTAACGGAATGTCTAACTCAAACCTCCATGTTGATGCTACATTAGATTGTTGTCTTCCATGTTGGAAATTTTAAAAAAAAAAAAGAATTAACGGAGTTCAATCGATTAAAACAAAAAGTGAACTTCATTTACCATTTGAAAAATAAATAAAATATTGTGAATAAAATAAAACTTTGATATCAATTGAGTGACAGACTATGTTTTGATCCCGATGGTAAAATAAAAAGAGGAATACGAAGTGAAATAAATTCTAATGTTATTGCATTGTTTTCATATACATTATCTGCTTGTAACTGTTGCCATGGAAGTGCAGATCTCTCTCCCTCCGATCGATGAGAAGAAAAAGATAATTGAAGGTGTTGACAAGGAAAGATGGTATGCCATGGATGCCTAAATTGTCCTTATAATGAAATATAGGAAAGTTTGTTGCAGTAACGTGTAAAAGCACATCTATACCACAAATTTAAGAACCAGCAAAATGTAAAGCTACAAAGATATGTCAGATCAATATTTATTATCTGGTAAGTAATACCATCTGGCATAAGATATTCATCAAACCTGCAAGGGCTTAGTCCATTAAATAGAACGCCATTGGGAGTTCCGAGAATAGTTGTAACGCCCCGAAAATTTTGGAATAAAAATATATTTGTTTTATATGTTATAGTTTTAAAATTTGAGGACTGAAATGAAATAGCGTTTAAAGTCATATTTTATTTGGCACCAATAATTACATTTTGATAGAATGAGTATAAGTATATCAATATTGGGCTCATTTTGTAGCTCGCATTTAATAACGTATTTTCAGCTCAAGAAAATATGAGTTCTTTTAAGTTAAAACTAAGTTATTTCAATTCAAATAAATATAGATAATAAGCATCGTTTTTATTATTTAACAATATTTCTTTTAAGATAATTAGGAAAAGAAGCTAGTATTTTATCATAATAATCAATGTTTATCTTTTTTATTAGAGAAAGAGATTTAATTATTTTTAATCCTTGTTTACATTTATCTGCCAATATTTCTAATTTTCTGGTACTCGTAATTTAAGTAGTTTGCAAAGTAATATGTAGGGAGAGATATTTTTATTTAACTATGATTGATTGATGTTTGGATCAAATAATTTTCTCTTAGATTAAAAATTCATTTGCTTTGATTTTGGAATCCTACTTAGAATATTGATTTAACATTTATGACTTTTTGACCATTCTAAGATGACACACGTTTTTAGGCCTAGCTTTGATTGAATTGGTTATTATATAATAATATTTTTGGACAATCTCTAGCCTCTAGGCATGATGTATGGCAATCATACCTTGTACTCTCAATTGTGTCAATTGCCTTTAAATTAGAATTGGTAAATTTCCTTATGATAAGAGTATGGGTAGCCTCACGTGCACGCACATTTCCAACTCTCAAAGGCTAATTTTAATTGCTAATTGAATTTGAATAATGGTAAGACACGATTTGGGGCCTCTAACAAATTTAGTTATCTTGGGCATATAGTCCAATTAAGCTTATAATATACTATTTAATTATTTATTTCATTTTATATGATGATATGATAACCTGTCATTTTATGTAAATTGACACTAACTTGACCATTCTTATGTTAAATAGATCCTAATTAATTTAATTTGATTGATATCCAAACAAAGAGTTTTTGTAATTGGACAGATTAATGAGCTAATTGACAAGATTTCTGTTGGTTAGATTGCATAATTACCCTTTATATATTTTTAACAAATTTGGCAGTCAAAACCTTTCTTAATTTTACACCTCCCTTACATTATAAATTCATTCCAAATCCTCGAAAATTTATGAGATAAAAACCACTCTCTTCCATCTTCACTTAACTCTCCACTGCCTATCCAAGTCTCCATTCCAGAAGTGTTCTCTTTGTATTGTCGGAAACAGGTTTTAATACTCTTAGAAAGGATTTTGGCACGTGGAATTGCCACTGAATCGACCTTAAATCCACAAGACACGACAACAGCAAAAAGGTTTTGGGAACGTGAATTCCTTACTTTTCTATTATCAATCGAGGTAGGATACTTTATGTGCAGAATTGTTCCGTCCTTTCAATATTATAGTTTTTGATGTGATTTATTTCATGAAATGCTAATCGACCTGCGGGTCCAATGAAATGAAATGAAATGTTCGACCTGCGGGTCCCTACGAAATGAAGTGAAATGTGAGATCGCCTTCGGGTCTTCTCAAATTGTATTAGAGCTTTCGACTGATCACCGATTGCTCTTGACGAAATGTTGGTATTAAATGTTGTGAGTTTACGTTTTTAATTAAATTATATTGTTTGGACGCACGTATCCCACTGAGTGTAATTACTCACTCCTTCAATTTCAATATTTCAGATCAGTACGGTCAACGTGGATGGTGGCTGAGCGGTGCGCGGGTTGCCAAGTAAAGAAAAACTTCGCAAGAAAACGTTTTAAAATAATTCTGTTAGGATTATGTGTTTCAATTTAATTCTGTTTAATGTTCTATGTTTACGCGATATTTTGTTTATTCAATTTGGTATTTGAGTATTAAATAAATCAAGAGTTTTAAATTTCGAATTAAATATTTTCGCTTTATGTATGCGTTATGAAATGATATCAGTAACACCTCAAAATTTTAAGTCGATAAAATTTGGGGCGTTACAATAGTTCCACTTTCAACACCTTTTCTAAGCTCCAGTTACCCAAAAACAACAATCATTGAGTCAGAGACACAAAGATTACATTGTAAAGCAGGAATGCAAGAACTCAGAAAAATACATCATATCTGTCAGGTTTCAACCTTATGACTCTTTATGTAGCAATTGCTAATAAAAAGCGTAATATCTCCATCTTGCATTCCAAAAGGTGCAGAAATGACATCTCCTTTTTGTCAACAATGATTCCTCCATATCCACCGGCAGCTCTCTAAAAGCCAAGGGAAGGGAAGTAAAAGAAACTGCTTATTCCAACAAGCAGGAATGTGACAATTTGTGCCAATAACCATCTTGCCACTAATCTTTTCTATGTTGAATACTGTTATTGCACTTGCACTAACGCAATTACATCACTATTATCATTGTACCCCAGTTCGATCAAGATTCAATGATATACCATGTGAGAAGAGACGATACATTCAGGTTACTCTTCGCATTGACAACAACATTCCAATTTTTGGTGATGTTTAAAATGTGACCGGGAAATACACCTTCTACACTAATCATCTGAAATGTAATGTTTAGGTGCCAATTGCGGCAATGTTGAATTCATGATATTGAATGAGCTATGACGATCGTTGACCATTGCAATAGTGAGATTATTTATTAATATTTAATTAAGTAATATTTAAAAAATTTAATTAATATACATATGCGAATATAATCTAATATAACCCAAAATAATAAGAAAAAATTTATTTTTCTATCATATGATCAAATTTCAAATTTTAACGAACTTAAGTGAGACAATATGAAGTTTTCCAAATCATGATTGAACGGTAAAGACAAGTTCCGAGTTTAGGCAAAGTTTAAGCAAATTTTTTTAAATTTTTTTAAAGAAATAATTTCGAAAACAGAAACTAATAAAATATAATTGTTTAGTTATTATTTACTATGTTAAAAAGTTAAATATAGAAGAGAAGGTGCTTGGAATCAAACCCCATGCCTCGTGGATGCAAATTGAGAACTCCACCATATGAGCTATACCCAGTTTTGTTGAAAGCTGGTACAGTTATTAGTTAGTATTCTTTGAAATATTAAAAAGTTAAAAGGACGAGTGAACGTGAAAGGGTTGAACACCCTGCATCCAACACACATAGAGAAAACTCTACCAAATGAGTTACAACGATAATACATATTCATCAATACCAGCTCTAGCCGCTGATCCGGCTCATTGCTAGATCTGTCCTCGAGCTGTAGGCATTTTTTTGAGTGGTACAAATATTGGAATGGGAGATATAACAAATAAACTTATATCAAAAGTTTTACAACAATATTTTCACCAGAAATCACTGAGGGATAGATTAGGATTTTTTTTTTTTTTTCACCTGTTTTGGGTGACATCGTTTATGAGGGATTAAAAAAATTGATACTTAATTATAGTGTAATTTTGACTAATTTTCTCAACCTACAAAATGGACGAATTTTAACCGTTTATCATATTCTCTTCTCATTTTACTCTATATAAATTAATATATTTTCTTCAAAACTAATGTCCTGTTTGATTCCTATTTTTCTCAAAAAGCATTTTTCTCTCTTCTTTTCAACCACACATTATTCATTAAGCCTCTATTTGTTTCTCATTATTTCCCCATTAAAATGAAAAATATGACTGTTATTCATCACATTAAGTTACCAAATTTGAATTTCTATCTTTTGTATGGAGCCCATAATGAGTATGTTTTTCATTCTCATTCTTACAAAAATGGAAAACAAACGGGACCTAAAATAATATTACACGCAAATCAAAAAAAATTTCTTATTTTTCATCCACACATTCTCTATCAATCTACCATTCTAAAATTCATTTTTCCATCAAAATGGGTGTCAAACACTCTCTAACTTGTAAATGGATATATATTAACTAAAAAATTATTTATAAGCAAAAAAAATAAAATACATTATAATAAAAATACTTCTAACTAAAATATTACTTATAAGATAGAAAAATTACATTATAATTTAAAAATTATAAGTAAAAAGAAAAAGCACCTTTATGTGTGTGTGTGTGTGTGTGTGTGTATATATATATATATATAATAAAAATACTATAAATAAGAAAAAATTCACTTATAAAATATAAAAATGTTGCTTGCAAGTAAGAAATTTATTTAAAATTATTTAAAGTATAAAGTTAACGTATAATTGTAAAATTACTTATAAGTAAAAAATATTAACTTAAAATTTTCTGCATGTTAAGCAAATTATTGTCAAACGACCTCTCCGTACTATGATGTAACTCAATTTATTTTTCTTAGCTTGTATCAATCATATGATTGAACGTTGAATCGATAGCTAAATTAAATGACACGACTCAAAATTTTTGGGGCCATTTGAAGCATCATAATTTAAAGGGAAAAATTCAAAAGTAAGAGGATAAGTATGGTCTATTTTAAAATTAAGAACATAAGTTTAAACTTTCAAATATCAAATATTTAATAAAATTTATTTATGATTTAATTAATTAATTATATTTAGGTCACATATCTATATAATTTGGTCACAGTTTCACAATTTAGTTGGTCATATATTATTTTTCAATCACAAATCACGATTTTGAAATATTTTACGATCACAATTCTAAAATTTTATAAGTCACAATTTTTCATCGATCATAGATCCAAAATTAATACGTCACAATTTATTTATCAGTCACAAATAACAAATTTTATAGATCACAACTTATTAGACAGTCACAAAATTAATATTTTTTTATGTCATACTTTATTTTTTTGGTTACAATTAAAATTTTCATTGATCACATATTATTTGATGGTCACAGATTAATCAATTTAATGGTCACAATCAACCAATTAATCTGTGACCACTACCAAATCTTGTGACAACCATCGCCTCCAACAGCACCTCCGTGATCCCAAACAAATCAACACGTCCACCCCCCATAGATTATGTTCACCAACATCTCATCATCATCACCACCGCACCCACTGCCATGACCACCGTCGTCTACTGCGACAACCACCGTACTCCACCCACGACCACCACAACCCACACCAAAAAAAAATCCCCAAATCTGACACCGGATTCTACCACCACCACCACCACTGCCATCACCTTCGCTCAACCACACCACCACCACACACAACCAAAATTGCAGATCCAATATCATCGGCTGAAGGCCACGATACCCGCCATTGCAACACACCTTTGTTTCTTCTCCATCGTCGGCCACCACTACTTCAAGTGTTGGTCGTAGATCTGCATTGCAACTATTGCTTCTGCGATTAGCTCTTGAAATGGATAGTGGGAGGGTGACGACGAAACACCACTTCACGCGCCGATCGTAGATCGGTTTCGAGATATTACTTATGTGCTACTAGTCGCCGGTGAAGGGCTCCTGAAATGGATAGACGGCCGGTGAAGGGAGAGAATGGATAAGGCAAACGGGTAATTTGGATAGTCTTTGTCTTCAACAGCTCTCGTGCCTATGCCAGCGTTGCCTCGTGCAGATCTTCCACATCAGACGTCGACGTCCTCAATGGAGCCGACCTTCGCCATGAAAAGCCTTGCTAAATCGCCTCCTCATCCGACAATAAGGAAGATGTAGAGAGAGAGTGAAGAGGAAAGGGTTGAGGGTTAGTGTGAAAATCGGTTGGGTGGGTTAATTAGTAAAAATATTTAATTTATAAAAGTATTAATTAAAATAAAATTTATGATTATTGAAATCTTAAACTCCCCTTTGATTTTTGAACTCTAAATTTTAATACTAGAGTTCTTTGTAATTTCTACTAATTTAAATTAATGCTGCTCATGATCCGATTTCAATTGTTTGAACGGCCATGGAATGGAAATTCAATTAGCAGCCCACTTGACAATTTATCGGGCCTTGACCCATTATTATGCCCTAGTTGTGACCGTCCATTTTACTTTTACTTGGTTAAATGAACTCTTCCTCTGCGCCTCTTCGTGGGGTGAGAAAAGCGGCTGCTTTCCCTTCTGTGCTCTCTGCCTATTGCTATTCATTCACTCTACCGCCTTCTCTTTGTGCTTTTACCTTTGGTTTTCTAAGTGGGTGAACTCTAGCAACTGTAAGTGGAGGAGAGGTTGAAGGAGGTTTGGGTCGATTTTGTTTGAGGTGTCGATTTAAGGAGAAACTGAGCCCGGTTAAAGCCTTGGTGGTCATCATCTTCTGCACAACATATGGTATCAGAGCTTTGTGGGATTTCTCCGGCCAAGATTCGACTAAAAGAGGCCAAATCGCGCGGTTTACGTGAAGTGGCCGAACCTGAAAATCCAAATTCCAGCCAAACCTGTGACCGACCGGGAAAACCAAGGCCATACCCGGAATCAGCAGGTGGAGGGGATTACTTGTTTAGATTGGGTTCTCTACTTTATGTGGTTTTGTGTTATTATTTGTAAGGGCATGTTCTTAGGTAAATTTTTTTCGCAATAAGTTTAATTAGGCGTGGTGTTCATATGTTGGTTAAGTTCAATGATGCACGCTTCATTTGTTGCCCTTGAAACTGGACATGCTTATGTAATTGCTAAAGGTTAGTCTTAAAAATATATTAACAAGTGAATAATTTAGTTCAAATTGTAAATATGGATTTGGTACTACGTAATGGAACTGGAAGGTAACTTTATTCACAGAAGTTTTTAAAAATTTTGGTGCGGTGGTTAAAATGATGATTTTGAAAGAGATTATGTGAGCAGTGTAAACGGGAATTTGAAATTGGACACTGCTGTCATAGATAAGCTCTGTATGTGTGGTTGAATCATTCTGTTGGTGATATTTCTGAATTGATCTTGTTTGGATATCAAGTCACTTCAGATGTCTAGATGTATTATTTTAATTTCGTTTTTAGTTTAATTATATGAAAGAGGTAATAAAATTGAAAAAAAATATTACCATTTCTCATAGCATGATCTAATATAAAAGAAATTTAGTTACAAAATCCATTATGACTGGATAATTCTGTAAACTGTGAAAATATTGTTTTAAACGGTAGTGAGTAGAAGGGAATGTATAAATTTAAATAATAAGATTCTTCTTTTATTCAATAATATTGAGTATTATACTTTACCAAATATTGTAGAGTGGGATGGTTGTTCAGTCAAGTTTCAGTAAAGGAGTAAAGGGTTGAACGATGGGAGCCGAGGTAGGTGAAGTATATATAAAAAACACTAACATCTATGATTATTTTATCAGTTTATTTAGTAGCATTTTTCTTCATTTGTGAACTATTTAAATTAAATTTTCATGATGATTTTTGAAGAGATTATGGGGAATTAAGTGAGCAGTGTAAACGAGGATTTGAAATTGGACACTACTGTCATAGATAAGCTCTGTGTGTAAGGTTGAATAATTCTGTTGGTGATATTTCTGAATTGATATCGTTTGGATATCAAGTCACTTCAGATGTCTAGATGTATTTTGTTGATTTAGTTTATTTTGTGGCAATGGTAGGCTATACCAGAACTGAATTGCAGCGTTCTAATTTGTTGAACTTTTGCTGGTATAAAACATGACAATGAACCAGCGGAACACTATTGATCTAGAACGGGGATGGGACTTTATTCAGCAAAGAATCACAAAGCTGAAGAACATTTTGGAAGGGTTTCCTGGCCACAATTCAGCTCGGAGGACTATATGATGCTCTATACGTATGATCTTTTATACTCCATCCTGTTAGTTTAGTGTTTGATATCATTGGGGATGATTATCTTGTGTACTGTTTCTCAGATTCCTAAATCTTTTCTACAGGACAATTTATAGCATGTGCTTTGAAAATCCCCAATGTGAGCAGCAATTGTATGACAAATACAGGGAGTCGCTTGAAGAGTACATTACATCAATGGTTAGGCTAAGACCATTTCCTTCATTTGGTTGTAGCGACAAAGTTGCGTTTATTGCATACAGATGCAAATTGTACATTTCATATATTAAAATTTAGCTGAACGCTGATGCTTTATCCATAATGACAACAGTGCACGTTGTAATGTCGTATTTCTTTTTCACTTCTCAATTGGTGTTTTTGAAAAAATAAAAAATTCATTGTTCCTACTATTCTAATCAGGGCTGCAGTTTGTTTCTTAATAACTGACATAGGTCTCTCATGTCTCAAGCTTATTCTATCCTGAGTTTATCATTGTTCCCCCATAACTCTTTTATTTTAATTCTTTGTGATGGTTATTCTTGAGATGTTCCTAACTATTTGTCCAGATCATTGAAATGCTAAAATATTGATGAATTCCTTGTTTTAATAGCCTATAAAATCCTAGAGCTTGCGCCAGTAACATGTCATTTTATCAGTTCTATTCGCTAACGTCCACATGCATAAGGGTTCTTTTATTCTGTTTGCTGTGTTATCAACTCAACACTCAATCATCCAATATATCTCATTAATGCTGTGTGTGTTGTTGTTGTTACTTTTTATTTTATTTTATTTTTTTGGGGGGGGGGGGGGGGGGTTGGAGGTCCTTTTTTAACTTAAAGAGTATTGTGTGCATATAAGTAGGGGGTCCTGTTTTAACTTGTGTTTGATACACCAAAATTTTCCAATTTTATGGTATTTGATAGGGTTTTATTTCCATGGAATTGCCTTGCTTGTCTCGGGAATTGATCTTTTCTTGATTTTTAAGGAAAACCAGAATTCCATGTTACTGTAGCATTTTGTCTTTTTTTTCTTCTTCTTATTTTGTGTGTGTGTGTGTGTGTTGGTAATGGAAACAAATTCTAAAATTTATTGGAAAAAAATATTTCTTTTTAATTGACAATTTTCAAGTAAAACAAAATCAAATGAACACCCAAAGATAGATGAAATTTTTTTTTTTTTTTTTTTTTTTGGGCAATGGAAACAAATTTCATTCCCAATATTAGTAAATTTTATCCCTTTAATTGACAATTTTCCTGTAAAACAAAGTCAAACGGACATAAAAAAATACTTTAATTTAAACATTTTTCACGTGGAAAATTATACTAATCAAACACAATAATTTACAATTCTCAGAAAAATAATTTCTCATCAATTCAATTCCCTGAAATTCATTTTCTTTTCACCCAAATTCCACATTTGCAATCAAACGAACCCTAAGTATTGTGTGCATGAAGTAGAAAGGCTCTGCCGATGTTGCACCGTTTGGATGCTTAACATAGCTCCACCATGCGTCCTCCCTTTCCATGTGCTTTTGTGCAACCTCATCCCAGCCTCCCTCTCTTCCTTCCTTGACCGGTTTGAGTGCCCAAAAACCATTTCAAATGAATACCTGGAATGAACAACTTTTGGGAAACTTTGTAGCATCATTGTGTATTCAAGTATGTTCTTAAGTTTCATTCCAATGCAGTCACTGATAAATGGTCTATAGAATTTCTGGGATGAATCATTAGGACTCGAAAACTAGGATCAGAGTACCAATCCCTATTTATCTAATTTACCTCTGTTCGTTGTTCAGTGTCATGTTTAGTTTTAACATTCTAGTTATCACCAGTCTTCTCTAAATGTTTCATTTCCTTGTGTTTTGTTTTTCATTTAGGTACTGCCTCCACTGAGAGAAAAACATGATGAATTAATATTAAGGGAGGGAGCTTGTGAAGTAGTGGTCAAACTATAAAATCATGGTCAGGTGGCTCTCAAGATTCTTCAAGTATCTTGATCGGCACTTCATTCCTAGGAGGTTGCTCCCACCACTCAAAGAAGTTGGTCTCACTTGCTTCGGAGACCTGGTAACTTTCGATTGTGTGAAATCCGACTTCTTCGAGTGGTGGGAGCGACCTCCTAGGAATGAGGTTGCACAAAAGCACATGGAAGTTACCATGAGCGACCTCCTATTTATATGTTTCTGTTTTGAATTTCTCTCTCTGCTGTCTGAGAAACTGGTAATTGCCACCAAGTAGAAGCAGTTGCTCATTCCTTCGTTCTTTTTGTGTCTTGCATATTTTATTTTTTATATTTTGCCCTCTTTTACATATCCTGTTTTCAGCTGTGTTTATAAGAAATGTTGGGTTCTAAATTCTAATTTCAGGTATACCAAGAGTTAAATGCAAAAGTAAGGGATCATATTTTATCTCTGGTATGATATCTGTGAGATCTACAATTGTTCTCCATTCCGTTTGCATTTTTTGTTCTGTGGTCAACAATTTTCTTCTAGTAGATTGATCAAGAGCTAGAAGGAGAGCAAATTGATCATGCTTTATTGAAGAATGTGTTAGATATATTGGTCGAAATTGGAATGGGACGGATAGAGCATTCTAAGAAGGATTTCTAAGCAGCACTGCTTAATGAAACTGCAGCTTATTATTGTCGGAAGGCTTCGAACTGGATCTTAGAGGATTCATTTTCAGACTATATTTTAAAAATCAATATTCCTTTTCATTTTAACAAACCCCCCCCCCCCCCCCCCAAAAAAAAAAAAGAAAAGAAAATTATAAGGTTAATAAAATATAAAACATGCACACACAATTGGCAAGGGGGAAAATTTTTGAAATGGAAATTTAGTTACTTGATGGTTTATTTTAATATTCTTGGCAAATCCAAGCTGAGGAATGTTTAAAGCAGGAAAAGGACATGGTTTTTCATTGTCTTTATTCAAGTAGTGAGACTAAGTTGATTGAGGTTTGTCCTGCTCTTCTTGGCAAATCCAGACTAAGTTTTTTGAGTTTGTCCAGCTCTTAAAAATGGGTGACGGTTTTGTGGAGCATCCTGATTTGTTGAAGAAATTTAAGGGTTGGTTTCCGTCTATTTTAATTTTCTCATCTTATGATCATACATTGTTTTTGTTTGTTACGTAGATAGTACAGTATGAGTTATCTGTTTATGTCATCCAACTACTAGAGGAGGAGACCTATGCTTGTCATTTATTGTTTAGGGATGATAAGGTACACATACTGTTGTTGCTATAAATGGTGGAACTATTTTATTTGATTTCAATCCATTGAAGTGGTTTCACATATTTTTTGGTCAACAAATAGAGGAATTTTCAAGAATATATAGGCTCTTCTCTGACATACCTCGAGACTTAGAGTCTGTTGTTGATCTATTTAAGTAATTTGTGGTCTGCTTAAGTCTTTTAAAAGTCGACTTTTATTTTTCAAGTCCTTTATTTCTAATATATAATATCATCTTGAATTCACAGTATATGCTACCAACAATCAACTTGTGTGAATTCAAGATGCCATTATATATTAGAACTTGAAAAATAAACGTCGACTTTGAAAAGACTGAAACAAATCACATGCTTAAATAGATTAGCAATAGATTGTAAGCCTCGAGGTATATTGGAGAAGAGCTTATACTTTCTTAAAAATTCCTGTATTTGTAGATTTAAAAATATGTGGATGCACTTCAATAGATTGAAATCAAATAAAATAGTTCCACCACTTGCAGTATGTGTACCTTATCATCCCTATGCAATAAATCACAAGGTCTCCTTATCAAATAGTTGGATGGCATAAACAAATAACAACTGATACTTTACTATCTACAGGAACAAACTATATATATGATCATAAGATGAGAAAATTCATAGACGGAAACCAACCCTCAAACTTCTTTAAACAAATTAGGATGCTCCATCAACCATTTTTAATAGCCGGACAAATCTCGAGCAACCGAGTTTGAATGAAGACAATGAAAAATCATATCATTTTCCTGCTTTAAACATTCTCAGCCTGGATTTGTAATGATTAGTTGACTCAAATACTTGTTTGAGTAATCATTATGTGGATATTGTGCAATCCTAAAAACATATATTGTGATTTCTGGTTTTATGAAAATTGTTTAGTTCTATAGAGATACTAATATCTCAATTAAATTGTGGTGTGAATTGAACTTTGTTGGATAAATTAAGTTTTTACAATCAACTTGTGGTGTGATTTGAACTTAGTTGGGACTAGAAATTTGGTTGGTCACTTATTTACTGATGGATATTGCTCATTGGAAGTTCTTAGCTCCTCTTCCTAGTCTGTGCGAAATTAGTCGAGTTACAACATTTTTACTCCGAATTTAGTGAGAACCAGGCCTTGTAGACGAAAGAATCGAACTTTTTTGAAAAACACAAGAATATAAATAATGATGTCAAAACTTAATTAATATTAGTTAAAGAAAATGAAATGGAAATTTGACTGGTGATGCCACGTCAGCAGTGGGTAAAGAATTATCCTGCCCCAGTGTGCAGGAGGTCAATTCTCTTACCATGTTATACTTTCAATAAATTTTGGAGTTTTACATATTTTATGAGAGTGGATTATTAGTTTTTCAAAGGTATATATAGAAATATATGCAATTCAGAATCAAGAAATCTCCAATTCAAGGATGGTGTCAAAGTTGTCTCTTCTATTGGTGATTTTGGTAAGATTTTATGAATATATTATTTCTTGTTATTTTAGTTTTCTTGACTTTTATTTTAGATTTCTTTAATTTATTCAGATATTAAATTCTGGACAAGAGAGCAAATTTTTTATTACGATCATGCTGATGGCGGTCTAGACAATGATGCTTAACACCCACCCATTTCGTATCCCTAAAATGTGAATGTCTAAGATAACATTATTTTTTTGGGTTAAAAACATGGTTAGTTGACTCAAATTCTTGTTTGATGTAAAGTGTGACGTTTAGATAACGCATTTCATATTTATTTAATAATTTAAATCACGTGTAAACACTTCCCAAACATTATATTTCAATTTAAAATGGCTGAAAATGTAAAAATTGAATTAAATAATTATGACAATTATTTGTTTCACTCACATGAATACTTATATATTTTAGCTAATTAAACATTTTAGTTCATTAAATTGCAATAATTAACTTATTTTACTCAGATGTGTAATGAATTTTATCATTACGTACCAAATATAATATTTGGAAACAAAGAAAATGAATATTATATTTAAATTATTAAATATATATGAAATGCGGCTGTGCTATTTGCACAGCACCCTGTGGGGTCCACGCCCGTCTCACACCCTGTGCATAGGGTGCTGTGCAAGGAGAGTTTTCCTATGAAATGCATGATGAGTAAGTGAAATGTATTTAGAATAATGCTTGTGGTACATCGAGGTGTCCAAAATGGACACCTGGCGCCTTGGTATTGGTCGAGGCGTAGGTGGGCCTCGGCGTGGCAGGCGCCTCGGCCAATACCGAGGCGTCGGGTGTCCATTTTGGACACCTCATTGGATACCGTAATGTACCCATAGCATGATTGATGTATTTATGCGTTGACCCAAGGTGTGCTTCTACTTTGTAGAAGTATCTCTAAAATGAGGATGGAGATACTTTGGCATATATTCTTCGAAGTCCTCATCTTCTACAAATTGAACTGTCTCACTCACTACTATAAATTGCTCCATTTACTCATACTTCTCAAATAGTATCGTCAAAGGAAAATTACGATCTTTAGTCAGTTAGAGCATAGAAGTCGAGCTTGAGGACTGACCAATCTAGAAACTGTTTTTATGCAATTTTTGAAAGATCAACAAGAGCATGGATTACCAATGGGTATTTGCTAAATTCATAATTGACATACTTTAGCAATTTTTATATTCACATATATTTCTCTTCACCATACTAATCATCACCCTAGAGTGGTTACACGAGAGAATGTTCCATCACTTCGGCATGTGTCGTATTAGTTCTGCAATGTGATTAGCAAACGAGTAGAAAAACACAAATATCTTGTGAGAATATAATTAACACTTGGAAAAATAGGATCTTTTGTCGTAAGATTTTGAAATAATAAAATCATAGTGTAAACAACATATAAAGAGAACTTAAACAAATGTTAATGAAAGTATTACGAGGAAAGTATGAAACGTTGGAAAAGAATGAGAGAATTCGTAAAGTAGTGGGGAATAGATGAGGATTGATAGGGGGGTAACAAATAATATCAAAAAGAAAATTATAAAATATTTTTTTTTTTATAGGGAAAATGAGCGCAATAAAGGATATAGACGACTTGCTAACATATTATCGAATCGATCTAGGTCGAGTTTTTAATGTGTGGAGCCTTGCAGGTCTAGGTGTCTTGACTCTTGACTGGTTTTGATATTAGAGTGTGCCACAAGTTTTGGTGGATAGGTGGTCAGAGAAAAAAGAGGATTCTTTCTTTCTTTCTTTCTTTCTTTCCATCTTTTCGAGGACTATCTTGGACAAAAATCTTGAGCGAGGATTGGGATTTAATTTATTTATAGTAGCGGTACTTTGACTCAATTTTCAATTAGGTCACTATATTTTAATTTTGTCTCAATTTAAGATACTTCTAATTTTCTCACATTATTTAATGCTAGAAGTTCACGTGGTTGCTACATTCTAACGTCTATCCCACGTCGTCGTAAAAAAATGTGATACAGGTGAAAGTGTGAATGAGAATAAATATGAGATTACAAAAGCATTACTCGTGTAATAATAAGCAATTTGGTGGATAGTTGAAGAATAATCATCAATGGTTTTCACACCAGCCACCACAATGAACCCATTAATGGGATGATATAAGGTAATATTGTCAATTACTTCATTAAATTTAACTCTCCAACATTCATATACGTGATGCACTAGATCACAAGCAGTGGTATTTATCGAGCTACGATATTTTTTTCATAAAGTCATTGCTCATAAGTATGATTCTTATCGATTCTTTCATAACAAAATGAATTAATCAATTCATGAACGAACCTATAAAGCTAAACACAATAAATAGCAATTAGATAAAAAAAAAAAATGTGTTATAGCACTTACACAACAATTACCAAAAAAATACATATAGGACTCAAAATAGTCAGATAAAAAGGTGAAAATTATAATCACAGTATAATTAATGCCCATTTCAGCAAATGTATGTTTTGTGAACCAATATCAGAACTTCAATGAGTATTGGGCTTAATCTATGAAATTAATTTTTTTTTTTTTTATAATTTAGGTATTCAAGCTTCGCTTGACGAATTCTGAGGAGTGACGGTCTTTCTCCCTGGTTTGCCATCCAAGTAAATTCGGATACGATCACAGCTTATTTATAAGTGAGGTGATGGTCGAAGGCAAGAAATTTCTAACGAAATCGTATCATTCTGCAGGCAATAATAACTAAAATCGAGACTAGGGAGCCAGATACCATGTAGCACATAACAATTAATACTCAAACAGAGATTCAAAACAGAGTTTGAATCCAGGTGTGAAGTGTTAAGCACATGTATTGTTCAATTTTTTGTGGTTTTTTAAACTGTTCAATCACTGCTTGACACGTGTCATCTGATTTTAAAACCTGTCACCAATCCCTGTTGGTGTAGCATCACTGGTATTGGTCGATTTTACACAAACCTTCATCTTCAACAGTCCTATCAAGTCTGAATACATCTAGTCTGAATGGAGTATAAGCATCCTCATCAAAACTTTCTAACTCATAAAATCCTCTAGGAGGTTCCTGTAATACAATATACCAATCATAGATGTATCACTTTTTCTAGAATAAAAAACTTCTTTTGCTTGTGATGCTAAAACAAAAGGATCTTTTTCAAATTGGTGTTTTCTTCTATGAAAATTTACCAATGTGAATCCTTCTTCAATCTTGACCGCACTATCTATATTTGCCCAATCACAATAAACCAATGCCGAATTGCTAGGTGCATTTTCAATGGAGATTGCAACTTGCTTTCACATTTTCATTTCAGCCCCAGTGGAATAAACTACCAAACTTGATTTTGAGATTTCTGATATGAAAAGAAAAGGTAAAAATACTTCCTGACTGAAAATCTTGTTACCAAGCACAACTAATTGGTTGTACTGGTCTATGCTTCATTTGTTTGAAGCAGTAATATATACAATTCATAATGAACAAAAACTAATTCGTGTGCAAAATATGGATGATAATCAAAATGGGATCTGAGATTATGCTGAATTGGAAGATTTCAGCCTTGGATATGTTAAAGATTGTTGAATAGTGTCGTCTCTAACACTTCCCTCGTACTCAATGTTGGAGGAGAAAACTTGAAGTTTTCAACAAATCATTTGAAATGTGGGTTTCAAAATCCTTCAGTGAAATAATTTTTGAGATTGAGTTTGAGTTAATAAAGTGATTGACAAAGGATTTAGTGCACCATTTCAAACTTATGATTTATGAAGGACAAGTGCTTAGTTTACAGTTGCTTTTGATTTCTACGGTTGTGGATAGCGGACTGCCTTTGATTTATGAATTATGACTTAAGAGCGATTCATGGATATAGTACTATCTATTGGTTTATTATTTATTATGTATTTATTTATATCATCATTCCTATGAATTTGCCTTTGCCCTTTGGTTCATTCACTATTTTTAATTTCTGGCATTGTTGAGCAGTATTTGAAACGTAATGGACATTTAGACATTACTGGTGATGATTTATGTGCATAGTTGACAATCTTAAATTGCTATTTACCTAGAGAAACAAAAAAACAATTGATGTGCTACATTAATTGGAAAAAAATGAATGATTATTTCCCAATTGCTTATAAGATTTTGCTAACTGTATCGATTATAGTTGTTTCAATAAAAAGAAGTTTCTCCAAGTTGAAGTTGACCAAGATTTATCTCCGACCAAGTATGTGAATGTCACAACAAAGATGGAATGAATTAACCATGTTATCTATTGAAAAAGAAATGGTTGAACATCTCAACTATCCAAAATTAATTGAAATTTTTTCTCTAAAACGGTAAGACGAGTTGTATTTAAATTATCTTTTAGTAACATTTTCGTATTGTTATTTGATTGTAATAGAAATATATTGAATAATTTGTTTTATTTGTTGTTTTATTATTGATTTTTAGTTAACAAATTTAGTTCCGTAATGTTCTTATATATGAAAAAAATTGTATGCTTACTACGATTTAGGAGCCTAAATTCTGAAGGTCGTCTCAAGCCTCGCGAAACACAAGTATGGTCCTGCAAATAAATAAGTAGAAAGATTGTTGACCAATAGATAAGGTAGTTACTAGTTCAATGGTGAAGAAGGAATAATCTTTTTTTTTTTTGTTGGGAAAATAAATATATGACATGTTTGTTAAGAATGAAGGAAACAAATTAAAATTTTGTATATTGTAATGTCAACTACAGTACCAAATATAGGCTCTCAAAGCAAAAAAATATAAAGAAATAAGACAACAAGATTAGAAAAAGAAAAATTCATCATAACTAGAATTATGATTATTCACAAGGAACAAACCAGAATTTTTTATTGACTTGGAGAGAAAATGTGAAAAATATAAGTTTAGTATTATAATCTTTTATTTGTAAATAAATTATTTATTAAGAGGAAAGTAGAAGATAAAGAGTGCTGATTTTCTCGACTATTAAAGTGAAACCTTAGATATAAACGTTATGTATGAATAGATCCATTGCCCGTATCTTAAGCATGTTGTTTTTATAATAATGTAAATAGATAAAAATAAGTGATAAATAAATTGCCAGTAGTCGTAGGTACCATGATATGTATGAAGAATAACCAAATTATAAGAAGTTGCCAAACTTGGCCTGAATATTTACATTCATCAACTCGACTGTGAATTTGTGCAATCTTTGAACAGAGGCTCAATAACCTACTCTCTTTAAAAAACTAAATGATTTATTTTACATATTCATTTTTAATAATAATTCACACAGTAAAATATTTTGCATATAAATCTAAAAAAATTTGCACTTCTTAACTGCACATTTTGCAAAATTCACTATTTAAAACATCATTTTTAGACAATAATACGATCAAACAGAGGCCAGTGATCACACAAATGATTATCATAAATGTGTTGAATCATGCAATAATTTTTTTACGGGGGCATATGTTATTCTAATATAGGCTTCTCATTTGATTGTTTATTTTACGGGTTAAATATATAACTTTTAATGATATTTGTGATTGGACCAAATTTATCAAGTAATCGATGGGACATTTTACACCTTACGAGCTATTTTTAATATGATGTGATAATTTGAAGTATGTGAACCGAAAATATATATAAACCCTAATTAGAGTTTAATTCGTAATGGGACGACTTGACAATTTCCTATGAAGACTAGGTCTCTTCTCCTCCTATTATTTTCATTAGCTTGCCTCATTGACGACTTATACTTTGTGAAGAGCAAGGAGAGAAAAATCTAACTACTATTATTTATATCAACGATGGTTTCCGCAAATATAAATTCGAATCATCAATTTATAATGATGTGATTCCTAATTCTTAGCATGATTATCATTAAATTCAACAATATATAAATATTTATACTTTTGTTTTAGATCTCCCCAGCCCCTAAAGGATCCGACGAAGGGTCACTTTTCTGCATATGCGAGAAAAACAAAGAAGTGTGAAACTTCTACACGACGAGCCGACATACATTGATGGTGAACATTTCAAAGGCTTTACAGACTGCCTTCAGCATTTAAAATTGAGTACAAAGACAAGATCTTTGAAAAATGAACCAAACTCTAATTCATGAAAGAAAGAAAATATACGAAGCTAGAAAAGAAACTCTTCTTCCCCTCAAGTATGCTTATCATCTTCAAGTCCTTCGTCTACTTTTGGCATATGCTTATTACCTTCAAGTCCTTCGGCTGCTTTTGGCATATGCTCTTTAGTGTAAATGCGGTGTTGTCTCTCCCTACCATATATTAAGAAGAAAAGTAGAGAAAGCATGGATGCAATAGCAACCATAACCAGCCCTACATAAATCCATTTGCTGTACCGTCGCAAGCCAGGACAATGCGTTCCGTTTATTTCAGTGAATGTTTGTCGGACAAAAGAACAATCTTGTAAATCAACCAGGAATGGACCGAAATGAGACAAGCCATAGCTCACGTTTACTGTGGCACCCATCTGACTGTAAAGTGCCGGCGTCAGACGGCCGGTAGTGATACAGATCCCATCTGGTGAAACTTGACAAACATAGTTACTCCATATCTGCATGGTGAAAAATAATATTACTCATCTTGGTGATAATTAATATTTTGCAAGCCTCAACCTTTGTCCTCAGCTTTTGCCTGGGAGATTATTTTGTAAGCATATTTATGTGTATATACTTTGAATTATTGCGGAACCACATAAATCTTACGCCATTTTATCCATTTTTCTCTCTGTTTATTCAGACAAGCAGGATATATACGTGTTTTTTTCTTCCAGCAAGAGCTAATAAACCTTAGTAAAAACAAATCCTCGTCTTCAAATAGTTGACTCCGTTCCACTTAAGTCATGCATATATACTTCTCACAGGAGCACAACTCTAAAATCAAGAAACATGTAAAAGTAGAATGTAGTTTACACAAATTAATGCAATATAATACCCACAACACAAAATTCAAGCCCTTGTAATTTATTCTTGTGAAATCTATTAGTGCATATTCTGCAGCAGTGGCAAGCATACAAGCAAAATTACTAGTGCCATTTTTCAGCTATGCAAAATTCTAAAGGATTTAGTGAATACCTGTGTTGCATTATTCAAATCCACTTGCCCTGGTGAACACAATCTATCTGTCGTGTCAAAATTAAATGGACTGCAAAGGGTAGGCAGGAGCGGACCGGATTGGTTGTAATACACAGCCTTGAAGTTGGGGGAGAAATTGATGTTCGAGACATTGGTGATGACCTGGTTAATTACTTCGACTAGTTGAGATGTAACTTCCTTGCTCTTTACTAAGGTTTCTTGTGCAGTGGCATTGTCCACACAAGGTAATATCTCATCTAAAGCTGTATGAGCAGTTGGATTTTGTACCCACTGCTCCATTGCTACACAAGTATCTGCTGTCACACTAAAATGAAAAACCGGCCAGTGATTGTAACGTAAGAAATTAGAATTTGATTTAAAAAATAAAGAGGACAATGCCAATTATAAGAAAAACGAATTTGCTGACCAACTGAAGAGAAACAAAGGCTAACAGCTCCAACGGATCTTTCAAAGAAACAGTAAAGTAAGCATTCAGTATGAAGAATGCACCAGAAAACTTGAATGCCCAGTTTTCTCCTCTTTCCCAACCGAAATTTTCAGTAGGGGGAAGTATCTTAAATTTTAAGTTTACTGCCTTCCAGCATAGAACACCCACCCAAGTCCTGCCTGGAAGTTTATTGCAACTATGTAAAAGGTGTTGGATAGTGTGGAGTCTAATTATACTGTACCGTTATTCGTGACTAGCAGAAGGTCGACCTTTGCGGTAAGGTCAATAGAGGGCCATAGACAGAGGTTTAAACTACTACTGCTCCATTAGAGTGAGAACTTACAGCAATTAGCGAATGTAGCTCTCACTTTGAGGTGAACGACCACAAGCCAGTCAGTGTGTGCAATCATTATTGCTCTCGAAAGTAGGGAATTATTCCATAATAAAAAAGGCTATTTTCTGGGGGTAAGGAATTAGGTTCATCAGGCTGAATATTGGGAATCTAGGTTCCATTTTCAGGTATTTTATTAGGGATATATTATCCCCTTTTAGGGCCTAAACTTTTATGTTTTAGCAAAAAGCATGCAATACAAAAAGAGACAAGGAAGAAAATGATTTCAAGTTAGACGCTATAAAGGTTTAACTAAAAACACGACAGGATGGTTCGAGCAGAAAGAGCAGGAACGAATCTGGTAAAATGGAAAGAACTGAAAAAATGAGAGGTGAACCATTTAAGATAAGTCGAGAAGTGGATGGTTCACCTCAAAATATGGTTTTATTTTTTTAATCACCAGTTTGATCTCTACCCTGTTTGACCCTTTTATCTTACCCTTTCTTTTCCACGGTCCATGACGGGTCGATTTTCAAAACATTGTTAAATACTATTTCAAAACCTACCTACTCAAAAAACGAAATCAAGTTTGTTGTAATCCACTATTTTCTTTTGCCAGTATCGTCTGACTACAAAAAACATTACTCGCCACTTTAATGGGAAAATGAACAGTTTAAGCAATTGTATAAGTAACCTAGCTAGCAAGAGGACATAGAGGTGAATAGATAGATAAGGAATCTATAATTGAACATACTTGTGGAGAAGAAGGAAAATGCCACATATTATGAAAGTTCCTGTCACAAGAATCCATCCAACAATCACCAAGCTGCAACAAAAAATTGAAGCACTCTTTTAGAAACGTAGTAAACCTACTTGAAAATAAAAACACTCCAGAGAGCAAAGAAATTCAAGGTAAATAGATGTACCACTCACATGTACACAAGAAACTGCAAGCCGAAAATTGAAAACGCTGAAGAGAAAGTTCAAAGTAAGCATGTTGACAGACAAAAATGTGATCAAAACAAGTTCCAGTATTATATTTTTTGGCGGTAAACTTAAGAAGTCAGAATAGGCCTACCAAATCCAAGAACTGTTAAGAGAAGCATAACAGCGGAGACCACGATAAGTGCCACCCTTCTGCGTTAACATACAATATACAAACTAAAATCAGTTCGAAAGCCATTAAGCTGAAACAAACATTCTGAATGGCATCACTTACACAGATTCAATTACATTCTTGATGTCCTCCGAATTGTCTTGTGTTTCATTGGCAAGTGTACTAGCAGAAGAGCTTATCTTGGCTTGAATCTGATCAATATCGGATTGCACATTAGATGGAAGAAGAACTTGATCCACTGCAATCTGCTTGGCAGCAGAAAGATAATCTGAAACATTTTGAAGATTCTCAGCTGTTGCATCTGCTTGGTCTACAACATATCCCAAAGTATTTACGATACTGCTATGAAACTTTCCCTGGCCAGAATACAAAACCACGCATCCAATGCTGAAAATATAAAGAAACAAATTAGCTTGACAATGAAGAACAAAAGAGAATGAATCAATTGTGTGCAATACAGCTGTGCGTTTAGTGTGTGTCACAGACAGATTAGGAAGAGCAGTTTTGCTAAGCTTAAAAAGTTGACTTGTAAGTTGTCAAAGTTGAACATAAGTTAAAAAAGAACATATATAAACATGTTTTGATACAGAAACTTCTTATTTCAAGCTTAGCTAAACATGCTTCTAAGGGGGGAGAGAGAGAGTTACAAAGTGGCCATAGTAAAGAGTAGATGGAGAGAGAAGTACATAGTGGCCAAAGTAAAGAGGACGAGGAAAATGAGGGAGAGTGCATAAGCAGTTCGAGAATAGCCATATGGCTCCCTTCGAGAGCAACAGTGGCAGAGACAGATCAGAAGTAAGCAGAGCCCAAATACTACAAACCAGGCAGCCGCAAAACCAAACAATGGGACAGCAGTAAATCCCACAGACTGCATGAAAACATGAATTACAATGAAATAGATGTTGTATGAGATTAATGGGCATCTCTTAAAAGGGATGGGCGTGCAGTTTATTGGCTAAAAACTAGAGATCACTAGATTAAGAATTAGTTAATTCCTCAAGACTCGGGAATTTTCCGATTGCTTAAAAACATGGATAGTGATTAACATATCTTCACAAACCTGAATATCAACACATCAACAAATATTATAGTACCAGCAGGATAGATAAAGCCTGGTTCTCTATCTCTAGGAACATGTCTGTGCCAATTGTACAAAAACTTACATATGTAGTAAGATAAAGGAAAGATGCCTTAGGAATTAAACTCACGTGTACA
The DNA here is from genome assembly GCF_002742605.1 of Olea europaea var. sylvestris. Classification (NCBI taxonomy): domain Eukaryota; kingdom Viridiplantae; phylum Streptophyta; class Magnoliopsida; order Lamiales; family Oleaceae; genus Olea; species Olea europaea. The sequence goes on from NW_019246451.1 coordinate 39,251, forward strand.
CATTCTACATTACACACGTAATCGTCAGGCTTCAGTTTTTATAATGAAATTATGCTGAGAGTATCATAGGCTTCAAATGCTAAAAGTAATGCTCCCATCTTCTCTTTCATTTAACAGTGGCGGATCTAGAGGGTGGCCGCCCTAGCTGGATCCGTCGGGAAATTTTTTTTTTTTTATTTTTTTTTTATAGTGATAGATTAAATTTTTACCTTATATTGTTGGTAATTGATTTTATTTTCAAACATCCTCGTAGCTTACTTGGTGAGAGCCAACTTTAATATACTTCAAGTCTTAGGTTCGAATCTTTGTTAATGGACTTGTCATGTATTATTTTTATTCTATAATTTTTACCAAAATTCAATAAGAGAGGGACAATAAGGATTCGAACTCATGATCTCAAGCAAGGGTTGTGGTGAACTTAACCATTATGGTACCTCTTGAATTGTGTTACTAAATTTAACAAAATGATATTTGTTAGGTTTTGATTGTTTTAATGCAAACAATTTTAAATATTCGAATTCACACACTTCTTTTGAATTATACAAAACTTGACAACAATGTTATTTGATGAGTTCTATTTATTCTTATAGCAGAATTATATATATTCATTTTGAACAAAATAATTGATATATTTATACTTTAAGCCTTATTCGATTCACCCTTTTTTTAAAACTACATTTTTCTTTATTCTTTTCATCCATACATTCTTCAATAAAATAATATTACACGTAAATTCAAAAAATTTCTTCATTTTTAGTCACACTTTCAGACGTTCTCCATCAAATCACTATTCCAAAATAAATTTTTTTGCAAAAAAAATGGATACCGAAAGGACTTTTAATATTTTATTACGACCAACGGTAGATGATCAACGGTCGCCCGTGCTGACTCAAACTCCTAGATTCGCCACTGCTTTCAACATAAAGATTCTGAATTCTAGATAAGGATGTGCATCATGCATGTAATAGTTACAGGTTCTTTATATATGATTTAGAATCTCATCAGTAAATTATCGAATTGATTATATAGAAATCCGATCTGTTCGATTGGCTTCCATGTTTTACTGTAAGAAAAAGAATTGTTTCTTAATGGATTCATATATCAATAGTATATATGTTTGTAAATGAAAGTGATTTTAATATGATCTTTGATAATATTTTCACCTAATTAATGCTAAGAAAGGACATGTTTATTAAGAACCCTATCTAAGAGGAATGCAATGTTGTGATATGGAATAAAGCACGAACTATTACACCCTGTGGCTCTATGACCCTAATTCATAAATGGCGAAAAATATAATAATAATTGGACCTTTAATGAAATAAAAGCTGACATTTGTTTTATCATGCTTTAATTTGGCATCCAAATAATATAATATTTTGATCTTAGTACCATGAGAAAGTTAAAATCACTTGGATGTTTCACTTCATCGTTCCTTTTTATTTGTTAAATATACATTGTTATGTACAACAGACCCTTATTCATAAATGAATAAGAGGTATGTTAAAAATAGACATTGTCACTCATCGGGAGGGCCACATGGCAATACCTTCAATATATGGCAGTGAGTGATTCAATGAAAAAGTGACACTTCATGTGAAAAGCTTACAAGGAGTTTGACTTTTGCTGTGATTGTAAGTATTATGCCCTAAGTCCAATCAATTTTGGACATAAATACTTTATATATAATTAATGTAATTAAATGGCAGATCTATTATTTAATTAATAGACAATTAAATAAATAATAGAGTTCGTAAATTCAAATCTTTGTAATTTGTTAATCACAAGGAGTTGTGATTGTCATATACAAATTACATTTGATTGAATTTTAAATCATCCGTGGTCGTAAGTAATATCGAGATACGGATATCGTTATTATGGATAGACTATCACGTGTGGCATTTGTTACTTGTGAAGTAAGTAGCTAATCTCACAAGTTAAAGTGTAGTGACACTTAAATGAACACGTGGATGTTTTGTTATAGAACAAAACATTGGAGATCCGTCGAGAGATTCCACGTGGATAACTATCTGAGTGCCAGTAGTTAATCTCTAACGTTCGGTAGTGGAATTGGTCCTTAGACTTGAGGTCGTCATGGTACCTTATATAAGGACAATCATACTTTGGCGGTGTTGGATGTTGCTCTGCAAAGGGCCGCTAATACCATCGTTCGGGTACGTCAAGAATCGTATGAAGGTTGTGATTGACCAATAAATGATTCGTCACTCTTAGATAGTAGAAGATTATGATCTGCATTTCATTCAATTAAGTCGATAACGAAATCCTTGGCCAAGGTGTACTCATAACTCGAAAATGAACTTTCGACTTATATTGACTTAATAGTAGAGTGAAAGATATGATCGATAATCGAAATTGACACACTTCCATATCTCGTAATTTATCGGATCATATTGACGAAGGGATTATAGTTTCACGGTAAACGAACGAGTTTGATTTTGTCATACCACGTGACATTTTTCGTCACATGTATTGCACTGACACATTGCTAGATGTCAATCAGGGACGGCGAGTATGAATTGACGATAAATTAAAAGGGTGTTTTAATTTATCAATTTTGATTATATCAAAATAATATTTCACGTCGTTAAGCATCGTACTCGAGAACCTAATGGGTCGCACACAAAAGAGAATTGGAAGATTGCAAATTGTCAATTGGTTAATTTAACAATCGTTGAATAAATTAATTAATTGGATTTGTTATTTATATTCCCGAATTAATTAATTGAATTAATTAATTCACGGATAGGGTTTAATTAATTAGATTAATTAAATATTGGACCGGACCGATCCCGTTTGGGCTTATATAAATAAAAGGTTAGGGTTTTCAATTCAGATAGTTTTCATTATTCTTGCTGGCACAAGTAAGAAAACCCTGACAGCTGCAACTTGTTCTCTGTGTAGATTACCGTTGGAGGCTAAACAATTGCACAGCTGTGGATGGCGAATCAAGATTGCTGGAACGAAAAGAATAGCAAAGAAATTTGCAGATCTGAAAAATGTACAATCTTATCACAATTTCTATCTAAACACAAAGGCGATTCTTGGTGGGAATTGAAAATTATTTTAAATTCCGCTGTGCATGTATAAGTAGATTCCCAACAGTGATTTGTTTTGATTGAGGGAATCAAGCATAGATCAGTAGACATAAATCCTTTTCAGCTCACCCACAATGCTCGATCAAGTTGAGATTGAGCCATGCCAGAGATATGGCTATGGTTAAACATGGTAGGACAATATGGTGGTCGAGCAATGCTTGATCTCCTTCCTTAATGGCCATACGCAGAGTCACAATCAAGAAATCAACAACCATTTTTGTTGTTGCCCGTAAGGCAACCTCTAGACAATCGATGATCATACACTTGTCAATCTACCTCGCCACTGGTCGTTCGTACACGACCTAGTCAAGCATGGCTGGCTAATTCTTTCTGCTTGCCATGCCTTTAGGGTAAGGTATCTAGTTGAGTTGTGTGTTGATCGTCGAGTTAATACAAACTTAACTAACTGAAGTGTTCTCTGTAAGACATTGAATACTATCTAGCAAACTTTCAATTGACTTCATAGCTTCTCACTGTCGAGATACATCAATAATGAGTAGGGGACTAGCCATATATTTCTACCTTATAGTCAAAAGAAATCCGCAAACTAAACCATCGAAATACCACAAAGCACGGGAGGATGAAGATAAGTCCGAATTTCATAGGCTTTGACCTCAGCCGTGGTCGTACCTTAAAAATCATGTTTACATGAGTTGTAGCCACTGCATTTAGTGATGGGGTTGAGCACTACTTGACCATGATCGTGCTTTTTAAAGCATTGCCAGTGGAAGATTTTGAGAGCATGGCTCCACATGGTCAATCCATACTCAGCTAAGGGGAGACCCGAGAACACCCTATCTATGCATTTCCTTAGTCAAAAAAAATTCCGGATAAAATCATATTCATTGTAATAAGCCAACCTCCAAATTCCTAAGGCAATCGCCACATAACCTTCCCGACGAGCGACTCGTTCTTGTTTGACCGCCTCAAATTCGTCTATATATTAGGATCCCCTTGCACACACAAAGGGGTTTGACAGTTTTCCACAAACGCTTCCGTGTATACTATCTTTGTAGCTCGCCAACATCATTAGTCCTACAATTCATCTGGTGAATTTATTTCCTGAGCTTGAAAATGACCCTTTTTGGTCCTCATGGGCTCGATCATTCTCACATAAAGTAAAAAACGAGAGTTTTAAAATAATTGTTTTTTTATTTTTTTTAGCGTAACTTGAAATAAGCAAAGATTACTTCTGAAAAAAGTCACTTTTTTTTGCTTAAAATTAAGAAAAATATAAGTTATCCGAACATTTTGGAGCTACTAAGTTATTTAAAAGTGATCTTACCTTTTCTCGGATGAGCCAAACATGCTCTATCACACAAACAAACAGTCACACACAAATTTAAGACTGTCAACAGAGAAGTTGAAAACTTTGAACACTTACAGCCCAGTAATGGTGGTCAGCGAGGTTCCAGCCTCCTGTGTACTTCTTGAAATCATTAAGAGGGTCTTTTCTATAGGTCCTTTCTGCCGCCAACACTAGAGTTGAGTTCAATTCTAACTCAGTGGAATCCTCATCAAGAAACCTTTCATTTTTCCCCCAAGAAAAAACAACCCCATTGGTCCCTGCAAGATTTTCCAAGAAAATGAGCAAAAAACTGGTAATAAAATCATAAGAAAGGAAAATTAAGCAAAAATCATTAAAAAAGTAAAAATGTGTATGTACCTGAAGTATGAAGTGATTGAAGAGTGAGAGAATGTGATTGTGCAATTGAAAATGAAAAAGGAGTGGAAGAAACAAGTAGAATAGAAAATAACAGTGACCTCAAAGATAACATTGTTTGCGTAGTAAAATGCTTGTTCTACTTTCTGGAATTATGGAAGAAAATTACTAAAACAAATGGTTTCAACTTCAAGTTCCCCACAGAGAAGAGAGTTTTTCAAAAACTATAGCAGCCGTTTTCACACACAAAAACACACTTGTATGTGGAGGAAAGCAGAGGGCAATGATGGGTTTGCTGAACGCTGATTACTGTAAACAAAACTGGTTATGTCGGGGCATAATCCTGTCATTCCAAGAATGCCCTTCATTATCCCCAGGAATTACTATTTTTGGTTGCTATTAAAGTAAAATAAATAGTAATTAAAACGAGAATCTGGGAAAAATGTATTTTTGAATTATAATTTTTTCAAGAAGATATAGTTAGAAACTAAAAAATGAATATATTATTTTATTGAAAAGTGTGTAGTTGAGAAAAGATAATAAATAAATTTTAATTTCAATGAGGGCAATTAGCCTCTGTTTGACTATTATTTGAAAGTTCTTTTTTCTATATATTCATTTCAATAATAGATTTACATGATAAAATATATGCGTTTAAATTCAAAATAATTCTATTTTTTAATCACACATTCTTCTAAAAATTACTTTTCAAAATATTATTTTCAAATAATAATTGTCAAATAAGAGTTTAGTATTCGTTTAACATGACTTTTGAAAAGTCGAAAGGAGCACAAACAACAAAGGATGAGGATAATATATTAATATTCGAAAAAGGAGAAATGTGTAATTTGGCATCCATTCGAAGAAAAATGGAGGGAACAAATCAGCCAGCTCATTCAACTTTTAAGTTTTAACGTATCTTTCTCCTTGAAACATGCACTAAAATTATCTGCACTTTTTTGACTTTTTGAATCAAAATGGCCCATAAACACCTGTTTTTCTTCTGTCTTTTTGAAAATGTTNAAAAAAAAAAAAAAATTCATCTTCAACTCATTATTTTGGAGACTTCGTGGAATCGTTGGTCTTCATCTCACCAACCGTCACCTAAAGTGCTGGAACTCACATTACAAATAGCTGTCATCAACCCCCCAAACACCTTCTCATAAACCAATTGAACTAGTAATAAATTTATACGGCCAAAATCAAACAAAATGCAGTTGGTCCCGTGGAACGCACTTCCTTTTATCGTTAATTTTGGCAGTGGTTCCCACTGTTGCGGACCATCCATTTTGAACCACTGTTGCGAACCATCCATTCCGATTTCGTTATATTACGTTGCACCTGCTGCAACAACGGGCTTCCATCAATTTCATCTTAATATGCCCCAAAATTTCTGATGTTTTTTGTGTGTCAACATTAACATCACCAGTAATTATGAACATGCAATTCTCTGTTTCTGTCTTAAAGCGAAAATGTCATTACATATGGAGTTCATGGAAGAGACAGAGAACACACCGATGACATTGTATAGAAGATGAAGTTATTTTTTGTTTTTTAGTTTTGATTTTTAATTATTTGTTTGGTACTCATTCGTAATTTTTTGAAAAATTTAGGCCTATTTTTTATTTTTCTCTTTTCTTTTCTTTTTGTTTTATTTAAATAAGGAGGTATATTTGTCATTTTTCAGATTTTTATTTAGAAAATGGATAAAAATTGAGAAAAATGATGTTTTTCACAATGAAACATTGAAAATAAAGGTGAAAATGTAAAAATTTGAAACATTGGAACATTAGCAATATTAAAAATCAAATGTAGGGCCGTTTTGTGCTAACAAACATTTTTGTAATAGATTCCATCTGTCAACTAAAGGTAAATATACATTTTTTATTATTATTTTACTCTTTCACTATATTTTAAAATAGAATTATTATTATGCCCCTATTGATGAGAATTAGAATAAGATGTCTAGTAGATTTTGGTAAAAGTGATGAAATGTATAATAAAAAAGTTGTGAATCTTAAGAAATATGTGATTAAAAATAGCTATTGACTTTGCTTTAAATTAAAATTAATTTTAATTTTAATCTCCGTCAAACAAGGATTATATTTAAAATATGTTTTCTTTTCTTATTGTTTAAAGGGTCGTGCTGGGCCAACCGATGTGTCAACCCCAGTGTACAAATAGCATTTCTATTGTTTAAAATATACTTTTCGTTAGAGTGTAAGCATAAATCCTCAGTCCGCACCAAATCAGCCTCTATGGTCATTGGTTTAGATTTACTATTACGATTGTGACCTGAGCCAAATTGTTCTAAAATGTTTGGTTTAGATTTTGAAATTTAAAAACATTAAAACTAAACCGTTCTAGCATATGGAAGTGTAAGTCCACAAACAGTTAAATTATAAGCAGAATAAATGACGAGTTACACATTTCATTGTAGCATGCACGCATCAATTTGAATAACCAAACCAATCATATTGAATAACCAAACCAATCATTTTGATTTCTGAACTTTTAATTGCAAACCTAAACAACCGGACATTCCATTATCACAAAGCCTAAAGAATAGTCAGAAACCGTGATTGTCCCGCTCATAAATCTTTTGCCTTTGAACTTTCTCATTTAATGGTAACATCATCAGCTATCAAGGTGTTTCAATGTAAGCTTAAAAATTATGTAAATTAAAGAAATTTTAGAGTTATAAGAGCATTTGAGAATATCCAAGCTGCAGTTTGAAACTAAACCAAAGTGCTAATTATGTTTGGGTTTGGTATAATTTGCATATTTAAACATGAATAATGTTGTGTGTACATCCAGGTTGACGCCCCTAATGACGCTCCCCACGTATGGGGTGGGGCCGAACCTAATAAAATAATCATGCCCCCATGTGTGGGGAGTTTCATCC
>NW_019246451.1:52073-53843 GCF_002742605.1 Olea europaea var. sylvestris
TAACAGTAATCATTAAATATTAAATGAAAAGAACCCAATAAGGCATAATTTATTGCTGTAAATGAAATAAACTGAAAATAATAGTTGAAAATTAAAAGAACTAGTGAAAAAATAATGCAGTAGAAGATTAAAATAATGAAATCTAAAAAAAAAAAAAAGATCAAACAAGCGTGTAAAACTGAAAATTTAAGAAGTTGTAATATGAAGAACTGCGAGAAAATAGAAAAGTAGACACACACAAAAAAAAAAAAATTTGAACCCAGATAAATATATTGAAGCATGGCATAAAAAGAAATGAAACAAAGTAGATGATGAAAATTTAATGCGTGTACCCATACATTGTTTTGATTTCCATTCAAGAACTGCCTGGACTCTTTTCTTTGTTTATTGGTTTCTCGCCTCTCACAACCGGTTCAAATCACAGGAAGACAATCCTTAGAAATTAGGTATTTAAAAAAAAAAAGAAAAAAATAGGCCTCCTAAATGTTTGGGCCTGAGGCAAGGGCTTCACTTTCCTCGGCCCAAAATCGGCCATGGGATCTAGTGGTAGGCTGCAGCCATGCAGCCCACTGTTTACTAGGTCCAATTCACAAAAAAAATAAAATAAAATAAAATAAAGTAATAATAATAATAGTAAATTGTTTGAATTGTAATCTATTAGCCTACTAACAATTAATTTCAATGGGCTAGCCCACGTCAAATGATTTTTTGTTTTGATCATTGGCCCACTTGTTTATATAATTTTAGGCCCATTTATTTGTAATCAATAGATTCAATACCCATTATCTCATTTCTTCCTATATTTCTTCACGTATAATCATGTTTTTTTGGCCTTAGCAAAACCAATTAAAATATTTCCTAAAAATTAGAATCTTTCAACTCTAAATCTTTTGGAAAGTTATCTGTTGGTAATTATTAATTAAAGAAAGATAATGTACTGGTAACAAAGCCTTTAAGCTATCTATTGTGCAATTGTATAATTTGTGTTGATGGTTTATGGTTATGATTTTATCAATTTATGTTTATGCTTTTATGGGATATTGAAGCATTTTGATTTTTACGCTTTTAGATGAATTTTATGCTGTAAAATATCGTTGGATACAACGGGAATAGGTAACTTACCTTATGAATTTTTCTTATTAAAAATAAAATTTATTCATACATTAAATTTTTAAAATTTTTTGTCCCTTGTAGCATTAATTCTTGGCTCCGCCACTATGTCGAGTTATGGTAGTGATAACATGTGTGCTATCTCACAAATGACCCATATATTATCTTAATGTTGACGACGGTGTTGGTGGGATTTGAAGATGGTAGCCTTTGGGATCTTGATTCCGATTGCGGTGCTGAAAGGTGTCGATTGGCAATGTTTAAATCGTTTTCGGCAAGGATATATCAAGTTATAGTGGTGGTAACAAGAGCGTTACCTTACAATGGACACTGGTACTACCTTAGCATTGTTGCCTAATTGGTAGAATTGGGTCAAAGATGTCATCTATATGACTCTTCGAACTTTGTAAAAATACATTTTATGTATTGCATTTTGTGTAAGGAGTTTAATGTATTTAAAGAACTAAAAAGACCCGCAAAGGTTTGCATCGAAGATAAAGTGGATCGATTAATAGCTGAAGCTTTTCAAGATATGATTTCATAATTTATAAGTATTATTTACATCAATTTTCTTTAGTTTTTCTGGTTTTAAACAAAAAATTTATACAAATAATATTACGTCAAAATTAGTCATCCTCAAACTTGAAAAAATGGAAGTTT
>NW_019246451.1:55343-59060 GCF_002742605.1 Olea europaea var. sylvestris
ATGACTCTAAAAGTTGAAGTAGATATCAAAGCATTCTAGATTCTTTTAAGTGGTATCAGAGCCTAAACACGTGTCCTAACCTTACATTGTCTAGATGAGTACCCCGTCGAGTACGCCCCCCTATTTTGATGGTAGTAATTATTCCTACTGGAAAGTTAGGATGAGATAGCTTTTTAAATCTATGGATGAAAGGATTTAGTTGAGCATAGTTAACGGTTGGTCTGTCCCTAGAACAACAGTTGACAATTTCGTTACTCTCACTCCCATAGAAAATTGGTCTAAGGCTAAAGTAGATAAGTGCAACTGGAATAGTAAAGCCATTCATGCCTTCTTTATGGCTATTTCTCTCAAGGAGTTTAAGAGAGTGTCCATATGTGAGGTAGCTAAAGAAGTTTTGGATATTTTAGAAACCACACATGAGGGAACACAGATAGTTAAAAACTCAAAACTGCAGATGATGACTACTAGGTTTGAAAAAATCGGGATGAGAGAGGATGAGACCTTTGCTGTATTCTATGCGAGCCTAAATGACATTGTGAATTCATCCTTTAACCTAGGTGAAAAAATTCCCGAGTCTAAGATAGTGAGAAAAATCCTTAAATTTTTACCCGAGCGTTTTAGGCCTAAAGTCACGGCAATTGAGGAAAGTAAGGATATAGACATTATCAAGCTAGAAGAGCTAGTTGGATCCATCCAGACCTATGAGCCGACTGTAGGCAACCCAGCTAAGGAAAAGTAATTGGCCTTGAAAACTGCCAGGAATAATAAGACTGAATCTTTTGACTCAAATTCACCCAATGATGAGTAGATGGTCTACCTTGCTAAAAAATTTCGTAAAATGCTTAAGAATAGGAAGGAGTTGCAAGAGAAATAGTGAGGTGGCCCAAGTGAATCTAGAAAAAAATCTAAATCTGTGAGGTGTCATAACTATCAAGGTATGGGTCATGTTAAGAGAGAGTGAGTACCCTAGTGCTAAGAGGGTCAAAGAGAAGGCTATGAATACTCACTAATGACAAGTCTATCTTGGACAATCAAAGTGAGAAATCCACTTGTAAGGAAAGTGGAAAAGTTGCCTTCATTGTTAGGGTTAAGAGTGGATATGAACCAGGGAGTGAGAGAGATGATGGCATACATAGTGATGAGGATTCTAGTGATGAGTCAATGAATGAGGAAAATATTGAAGAGGCCTATGAGAAAATGAGTCAGAAGAGCCTGAAAATTCTTAGTAAAAACAAGGCCTTAAGTACTACTGTTCAGGAGCTACAATTGGAAAAAACTAAGTTAGAAGCATACGTTAAGGAATCTTCCACTATCCTGAGTGAGCTTAAGTCGATGAATGAAACTTTAGAGTCTCGGGCTAAGAATCTCACCAATGAGTTGACCCTCTAGAAAAGTCAGTGAATTAACTGCCATGAATGAGACTTTAGTTATTCAGGTTGTGAACCTTGTGAGCGAGTTAGAGTATTCTAAGTATCAACTTCTTGCCTTCACAAGTAGGTCATCTATATTAGATAACATGCTAGGTATAGGCAAGCTGGTTGGAAACATGAGAGGTCTAGGATATAAGAGAAAAGATCATGATATAGCTAGCACGTCTAAGACCACATTTGTCCATGCCAAAGACCAGCCTAAACATGTGCCTAACCTCGAACCTAATGATAAGGGATATGTTGGACGGAGGTCTACCAGACAGCGTAGAACTCGTCGACCTAGGAATAGACGTTAGAGATCACATAACATTGGTCCTAGGTTTATCCAGGCATGCTTTCACTGTGGTGAGTTATGTCACATACGCCCTAAACGTCATCAGTACTTGAATAAAATAGGAACATGAACTTCAAGAGGAACAAAAATCAGGTGACTGTTGGTCAGATTGGATTCCTTATTGATCAAGTAAATCGTTTGACCAAATTGGTGACACAACAGCCTGAGAATTGTTCTCCCACTAGACAGGTTTGGGTAAAGAAGAGTGATCTATCGAATCTTGTAGTAGATCATGGTGCTCTTAAAGGGAAGAGCACTCATATACCTAGATGATTAGGTATTTTTATGCATGCATATTCTTAATTTTCGTATTATCTGTGCATGCATCACTTGTATGTATTTATGTTTTTTTTTTTTGCTTTATTTTTGGTTTCATGCATGTGCATTTACGTTGGTTTGCTTTGGCGTATGCATATTTTGTGTTTGTTTTATGTGCTTGATTTTATTTTTTCTTTTTTGCTTGAGCATTCATTTTTTGGAAAAATGAAAACACAAAAACATTGAAAAATAAAAAAATATAAAAAATCATTGGTTATGGAACACTTCTACAGTATGACATATGTTTCTTGGACTTGATGGTTGTGATTATGTATGAGATGAAATTGATAAGCTGTATAATAATTTCCATTACTTGTTTGAGTCACTTTGAATTACTTAGTATAGGTGTCTTCATGTACTATCTGTACTACACACACTATGAATTTGTCAGTGATACTCTACCGCGTGTATAAGACTTGGGATGGTTGTCACATGTAATAGGGTGACTTCGAACATGAATTGATCTAGTTTAATAGACCTAAATCCACAAATATTCCCCCGTTTAAAAGCTCATTATCTTAATATTTTTCTTCAGGGTCTATTTGACTCGAGCAATTAAGTTCATAAGGTCTCTTAAAACTTGGTGTCTATGGTCAACTGACTTGAATTAACCGGCCTAAAACTCACAACGTAAGTCATCTCAGTTGTCTAATAGAGAAGAACATGCACTTAAGATGAAAAATAAATGAGGTTGAAAAATGAAAAATGTGAAAAATGCAAAAAATATGGAAATGTGAAAAATATGATGAGCTGAAAAATTATTCAAATTTGAAAAATATAAGTGCTTAAAGTAAGGGAAAGAAAAATAAAAATAATAAGTATAGGTCCTACTGCACTTTCATGATTTGATTTTCATTAGTAGGGGAATATACTTATTAACAGTGATTGGCATGTCACTTCTCACAAAATTAAGGTTTGAAATCCTACTTATATTGGATTAGTGAGACTTTACACACATGAGTCACTTGTACTATTTACTCCATTCTGATCTAGACTAAATATGTGGGAAGGCTTATAGTCTATTGATTTTACTTGTGCGTGCTATCAACTGCATTTTTAAGTTAATATATGTTATTGCTCTGTTTGAATATTGATAGTGTTCATTTCAGCATTTGTGACAAAAAGGGAGAGATGAATGTGTAACCGAGGGGGAGAGGAATGACAGTTTGTTAAGAGCGTATTGCGTTTAAACCGTTTTCACTGTTTAATTGACATTTTGTATTGTTATGTCTAGGGGTCGTTGGGGGTGAGACAGATAAATTTTGCATAAAATTCATGAGAGTTTGCAGTAAGGGGGGCATAGCATTGCATTCCATATCACATCCATTGATGTTTGAGTTTTGATGTTTAATGACGTTGGTGTTTCGATTAGTATCAATGTCGCGTCTCAAACTGGCATGTTAATTTGTGGTTAAGTGTTTTAATTATTATATTTCTTGTGTCATGTGATTTTACACTGGATATGTGAGTTTTTGGCTTTCAGGAAACAGGTACAACAAAAGGAATGCAAGACTCGGTGTTTTGGTATACTGGGTAGATTAGCTTTTTATTTTCTAGTCCTAACTTTATTTGTATAGTTTTATCACAAAATATCAAAGGGGGAGTTTGTTAGGTTTTATATTGTAATTGGCAATT
>NW_019246451.1:59485-75082 GCF_002742605.1 Olea europaea var. sylvestris
AATTTTAAGAGTTGACTCTTTAAAATATAGAGAATTTCATGTTTAAAGAGTCTCTTGAAGATATCTTAATAATTTATAAGTATTATTTATGTTAATTTTCTTTAATTTTTGAAAATCATGCACATAATATTACTTTAAAATTAGTCAGACCCAAACTTGAAAAAAATGAGAATTTCAAACTAATTTAATAATTTTGAAAAAAAAATGAATTGGATCATAGACTCGTGGACGGGATGGCTTGAGATCCATGAGGATCACAAGTCAAAGAATTGAATCGAGCACCATTGGTGGACACAAGTAGAGATTGGTTCGTCCGTAGGATTGAGCCAAGCTTGTATGTCTAAGTACTAACTCGGTTCAATTAGGTCCATTATCACCCATAGCCTCCAATCCAAATGTGGCTCCACCGCTGCTAATTATTTGTACAGGTTCGCATCAAGTTAGGTTCTTGTTTCATTTTTTGATAGATAGGAAACGAAAGAGGTCATAGTCTCTATCGACTTCAAGTCATCACATTTGAGGGCCTAGTGAATGTTTGATAATTCAACCTCATCATCTTTTAACATGTCTTGGAACTTAACATATATTTACCTGGGAAACCAGATAGCAACATATCCCTTGTCCTTTTGTCCCTATACTCATGGCAAATCCCATTCGTCACCCATGTCAGGTTGAGAGACGAAAAATGTACGGATACAAAAACTATCTCTATTATTGAAAGACAAAAAAAGTGATGAAAAAGAAAGATAAAGTTGAAATTTGTTGTTCAATTATTGTGTCTTTTATTTAGAAGGTTTTTGGATCCAAGTGTCATTTTCTTACCCTCATTCAATTCCACGGGCATTCTTCCTCCAAATTATGCAAATATTTCCTCTCTAGAAATCAAGTACTTTTGTTTGAAATGAGTTCGTTTTGCAATCATGAGTTGTGTTCTCTAGTTCCATTGTGACAACGGTATCTTTCAAATAAAATCGAGGGAAAATTGCAACGCTGGTCCCAAACCTTTCGTTTTGCTGCAAATTACACTCAAACCTTTAATTTTTACAGCCGCAGTCCCAAACCTTTATATGTGATTGCAACGTTGTCCATTTCATGCATTACATCCAAATTATTGTAAGTCAACGAGAAAATCTGCATTTTGACTTCAATGGGACACTTACTTTTGGGTAAAATTGTTAAAACCAACTCTTCCACTACCAAACAAATCGCCTGTTGAGTTCCATTTGAACGAAAACTAGAAGAACACAACATTTCCTCCCACTCCATAATAGATCCCCACGAAACTAAAAATTGTGATAATGCAAAAATTGCTTGCCATCGTAGTGGCTCACTTGTCAACTCCATTGACGGTTAGCCTTAAAAATGTTTATTGTCCTATGCTTTCAAAAATGACATTACATTCAGTGGTAGAGAAGAAATATTAGCAATTTGGCATAAATCGTGTGCTTTAAAGATGGCATTACGTTCTTGAAATGGTCCTTGTACTTAAACACATTTGTTTCTTGCATCGCTAAAGGCATGCTTATTCCTACGTTGCATATGACAATCAAATGATGTACTTTTGTTAACATAAAGAGTGTCAATGAGATTGTATATATTCTGATTTTGTATTTGAAGCCCTCATTTTGGGGAATAGTTGAAAAACTAATGTCATGTCAATGTAGTTTTTGTTTGGTGCTTGATATTGTAAGATGTAATGTGATTTTGTTTTTGGGGAATGGCAGAAAATGTAATTTGGTTGCCAATGACAATGATTTTTAGGTATATATTGCAGTGTTGATAGCTTGTATTCTATTCTTTTTGGTCATCATTGCTATATTCAAAAGTCAACAATTGGGACCTGTGTTGCACTCTTGGACAAAAGTTTGGGACTATGTTGATTTATTCTACACAAGTTATGGACCTATGCCGACTTAGTTACAAAATGTTTGGGATCAATACTATAGCAAGTACAGAAAAATTGGTACCTATACTGTACCGTCAATAAATGTTTTGGGATTTTCGCTGTATTTATAATTAATTCGAGCCAGGCTTACCACTGACAAAGCAAACTATTAAGTTGACCACGTACTTCATTACTTAATATTGGGCTCCCAAATATGGGAAATATAGCCATCAAAATAGCAAATTCAAAAAACTGGGATCAATACTATAGCAAGTACAGAAAAATTGGTACCTATACTGTACCGTCAATAAATGTTTTGGGATTTTCGCTGTATTTACAATTAATTCGAGCCAGGCTTACCACTGACAAAGCAAACTATTAAGTTGACCACGTACTTCATTACTTAATATTGGGCTCCCAAATATGGGAAATATAGCCATCAAAATAGCAAATTCAAAAAACCATTCTTCTAATACTAACCGCATACAAGAAATCTAACAATAACTTAAACACAGATCTAGCTACACGTCCAGGTTACAACAACCCCTATCACAAATCTTAATATGCAGTTTTTCCACACGAAATTTCCAATTGATTGAAGGGTCCAAATTTCTACTTCCATCTCATTCCCTGCTCGAAGAAAAGCAGGAATCAACTCCCTCGATCTCTCGCACATTGGTGGGTCGAACCAAGCAAAGAAGTTACATCCCTCCACATCTTGATCGCGTGAACAAGCCAGAAATCGTCTTCGTGGGTTCAAGTTGGTCTAGGAGTCTTCATCTGGAGAGGGTTTCTACATCTACACACGTTCACATGGCTATTGTTTTGAAATGTTAAAGATAGAGACGGTAGGGCAGGGATATAAAAAGGGAGGAAAACGAGATTTGTTGTTTGGTAGTGGAAGAGTTGGTTTTAACAATTTTACCCATGAAGTAAATGTCCCGTTGGAGTCAAAATGCAGATTTTCCCATTGACTAATGACAATTTGGACGGAATGCTTAAAATGGACCAACGCTGCAATTATATATAAAGTTTTGGGATTGCGGCTGCAAAAATTAAAGGTTTGAATGTAATCTGCAGCAAAATGAAAGGTTTAGGACTGGTGTTGCAATTTTCCCTAAAATCAATCATATCATGAAAGGCAATTGCTCGAAGATCTTCAAAATTAGTGAAGAAATAAAATTTCAAGGAAGTAGCATGAAATCGCTAGTCTCATATTTCAATTTTCCTATAATGTGTATTGTGTTGAATTTGAAACCCGAAATTTTATTTTATTATGGAGCAACACTTGTACAAATTATTGTATGACCAAATGCACCAAAAATCTCTCCGCTAATTTGGGTAGCACCTTGCTTATATCTCTCATTAATTCATTCCACTAATTCGCTTTAATTTCTCTCTCACACATCACTCATGTATGTGTGCCTCTCTCTTTCTCTATCATGAGTGCCTCTCTCTTTCTCTATCTCTTTGCTCACACTCACACTCACACTCACACGTGACACAATATATAGCGGCTGAACGCGCGCGCAGAGACATGGATATATAGGTCTCCACATTGTGTTACTAGGATACTAATAAGTGGATTAGGAAAATCAATTCAACGAATAGAAGATAAATTTAAACATAAATGTACGATATGAAGAAATCACAACCGACTTGGCATACATTATTTAGTCATATTTTAGACTGCAGCCAACCAAGACAAGAAAAATATAGAAGAAACCAAATGCTTGAAAGTCGGTTGATGCTTCTCGTTTCTTCTAGTAAGGCTGTGGACAATTGTCAAGCACTTGGTTTCTTCTATATTCTTCTGGTCTTGGTTGGTTGCAATCCAAAATATGACTAAGGCCTTGTTTGAGCCACATTTTTTGAAAAAAAATACATTTTTCAATAGTGATTTGATATCATTTCAACAACATATTCTTTAATAAAATAATATTACACGCAAATTCAAAATATTTCCTTATTTTTTAACTACACATTTTCCATCAATATCTATTCAAAAATGCATTTTCATTCCAATAATGTGGCTCAAACAAGGGCTAAATAATTTATGCCAAGTCGGTTGTGATTTCTTCATTTGTACATTCACGTTTAAATTTAACGTCAATACGTTGAATTGATTTTCCTAATCGAAGTAGTAGTATCCTACGTTGAATTGATTTTTCTAATCTACGCTGAATTCAACTTCAATGCGTTGAATTGTGATTTAAGCTGTTTAGCCCTTTGTAACACCTAAACAAATTCTAGTTCTTATCTCAAAACTCTGTGTTCCTCCAAATACATTGTCATTCATTTGCCTAATGTGCAAAAAGGTTGGACCTCATTAATATTTTTCCATTTCCATGTCTTATTTCCCTAATCGTGCTTGTTGGCATCATATTTTTTTTTATCATCAAGGAGATACTCATCGAGGTAGCAAAACCATCGAGGAATTGTTCCTTCATAATTTACACATCATTGTCCTAAAAGACACAATTAAAACCAGTACTTTACTTATTTACGGGGTGGCCACTAAAATAAATGCTTGTTTAGTACAAATTTTAAGTCAATTAAAATTAATTTTTTTACTGTTATTTCACTATTTAAAGTCGTCATTTTTGAATTCTTCTCTCACAAGTAGGATCCACTTTATCTCTAACGATCAAAAAATCAATTATTAAAATCCCTATCAAACAAGCAAAAAGTCAATTGCTCCCCCAAAATTATCTATTGTTTAATTACGATGTTGTCTTTTAAAAGTCATTTACATACGTATCTTTCACTTCCAACTTTTTGGTGCTCATGTTTGGTCCCCTTTATTAAAATTCGTTTTTAGGAACTTAATTTCAATCATACATGAGATTTGCGACTTTTATTTATTTTTTAATCATATACTTCATCAAATTTTATTAAAATTTACTTAAAAATATAATTTTTAACAAAATCAAACTGAGCCTAAATGTAAATTTATAACGGACTATGAGGTTCACATGACAATCTAACAGAAAATTTGGATATATTTATCGTATGTAATTATAACGAAATGTTAAAAACTAACTTGTTACTTGACTAATAATTTGAGGAATGGTACAAATTTTCTAATTTTTAAATTTACGGACCAAACAAATTTAAATCCCCACATTTATGAAAAATAAAAACTCAAGTATCTCATTAATCAATGTACTTTTTACAATAATTTCTAGTAATCGTCGTACCTTCAATAACGTTTTTAACTGGCTACAAAACTTATATGACATGATGAAAAGTAATGTTTGAATGTGCTACATGTGAATATCCACTACACATGATATCCTTTACTTCGACTTCTCTAACGATTACTGATAGAATAATGGATGGGTTAATACTTATTAAATTTAATCGTTAATTAAAAACGTTTCAAACTTTAATGATCAATGAAAAATAGTGTAATAAGTACAATTATCATTGAGGAAATTATCCCTAAATCTTATTAACCAATAAACATAAGAAATTTCTCACTCAAATTTTGCAAAAATCAATCAAATTCAGCGTTAAAAAACCCTTATTACTTCGCATTTGATTATATTCACAAATTCTCGCACAGTATCACTTTAATCCCCAATCTCAGAGATAATGCAAATAAAGAATTAAAAGAAAAGACACATCAGCGTACGGAGTCCCTTTCTCTCTCTGCCATTTTCATCTCTGCTGACCGCTCCAGAGCTATATTCTTGGTCGAACTATCATAGGTTTAAATATTTTTTTACTCTTGTTTCTTGCATTGTATTTCTTGAAAGTTGAAATCCACTTTTTTTATGTACTAGTATATTATGTTTGTTTGCATGGAATTATCTTGGTTTTATTGTGTAACGATCGTTTATTCTCGTGATCAAAGAAATGGGCTCTGAGAAAGAATGATTTTCCAGTTAATCTTTGTTTCAAGTTTAGGGTTTCAGAATTCTCTAAGATAACCAGTGATCAAGAATTTTCTATTATTGCCTTTTTATCGCTTTTGTGATTTTTGGTACTGATGTTTAATTAAATGAGAGTAATGTGTTTTAAGGGATAGAAGAGGGATTGGTTTTGATGGTCATTTTTGGATTTCTAGGACCTGAACATTCTGTTCTGTTCTGTTCTGTTCTGAGTTTTCTTGAAGACGAAGTTGAGTTTTTCTACGGAAAGTGCAGCTAAAGGAGTTTTGTCGCATTTATTTCGTCGTGGCATAAAAATAGAATATTTTGGCCACTCCGGATTTTTTGTTTTATAGGACTACATGGATGCAATAATATGGAATCTTTGCACATACACCAAGATTGGCTGCGGCATTTCTCATTTCCCTACCATATCTCATTTCTTTTGAGATTATTCTTTATATTTTACTGGCGACATATATCAGGTGGCTTTAGAGATTGACACGTTCTGTATGATAAAAGAGTTTCTCAAGCTTTTTTTATTCTCGTAGATGAGCACTTGCTCTACTAGAGACACGGAGCTTGTTACATTGTTGGTAATGATTGCATGGAACTTGTACGTAATGTAGCTCTTGGATTGTAACGTCAACTTTTTAATTCTCTGCACACCTGATTTCTTTTTTTTTTTTAATGGAATGTAGATAAAAGGAGATTCACCTCACATATCTAGTAATTGTATCAGCAGGTTCGTATATATTGACTAAGATCTCATGCTTATATGGGTACTTGGAAAGTGCACATGTATGAATATACTTACAAATTAGGACTGAAATCAAGCGCCATTTTTTAGTCGTCTTCCTTCACCTCATAAGCTGTTTTGAAATGTTAGAAAAATAAATTAAGGGAACAAGAAAGGAAAAAAAGAAAAATAAATGCGAGATGGTATATGCTTTCACAGTCGGTCCAGGTTCCTATCTGTCTCTCCACTTAGGTAGACCTTCTCTCCTCATCCCTTTATTAACTTTATCCCTATCACAGCAATATTATTTCCCACTTCTTCCTCTCTTTTCATGACAACCAGTCACATCGTATCCGCCTAAACCCTCTGAATCTAGTACAAAAGTAATATGCTAACTTGATTTGCCATTTTCTGAGCTATTTACTTTTGACAAACATTAATTTCATTGTGTATCTGAAATGAAAAAACTTGCACTGCTATGCTATTAGTTTCTGGGTATCAATATTGTTGACCTCACGATGTAACTGCAGCTTCTTGACTACAGGTAGCCATTTTAGCTATCAGGTTCCTTTATATTTTTTAGTCATTGATCACCATTCTAAGTCCATAGTAAAAGAGTAATGAAAGTGGGGTGTTGCAGGATGATCAGGGAGTTTGGATATTGAGGTCCTCTAGTTGTTTCTTATCTATTGCGTGGTGTAAAGAATGGATGAGGGTAGAGGGAGCTGGTTGTGATGCTGGCATGCAGTGACAGTTGTAGTTATGGTGGTGGTATCTGTGCATTTTTAGTTTCAGATTTTGAGGTTGGAGGGGGATGGGAGGACCAGGACTGCAGAAAGCTGGCGTTGCTCCAAAAACTAATTTGTTTCTCTTTTTTATTTAGTCTAAAGCATCTTCTTTTATCTGACCTCATCTTTTTGCTCTTTTCGCCTTTGCAATTGAAATGGATTGAGAAAATAAATTCGTCATTTTTTGGCTGTCACTTTGCTCTGGTAACAGATGTAGATATGGTAATTTCAGGAAAAATCGCTATTTTTGTATCCCTGCCGATTAAGGGGTGTCTTGTCAAACCTGAGGGTTGTAAGTGAAGTATGACATATTGAATATCATATTCCTATGTGGAGTCATCCATTGCTTGATCCTTTTCGTTTCTACTAATGCCTATTCCCAAAGGGGTATTCAAAGCCCTCACTCTTTCCATGATTCTAACTGCCAATTATTTCAGGGTTTGGCGGGATCTTGAAGAAGATGGGAAGTAATGGTGGCAAGGACATAAAGATATGCGAAAATGATGCCGCTGAATGTTCTGAAACAACTGTTGAAATAAATATCAAGACACTGGATTCTCAAATCTACACATTAAGAGTGAACAAATGTGTATGACTCTGTTCCTTTTCGCTGTTTTTATCAGAAATCTTGGGCTGTTGTATTTAGACTTTGATTATTTTATATTTGAACAAATTTTCATGGGAATCTTTTGTTTTTGATTCCATATTAGAATTTATGTTTGTTAGTAGAGACTCCCTTATAATCACTGGTTGCTGTGATGCAAAATCAATTGTCTATCCTGCAATTGTGAACTTCTCAATACTGAAAATTCTTTACCCTCTTCACAAGGAGGATTTCGCTTTGCCTCTCATTAATTATGATAAAAAATATCCAGGCATATTTCGTGTAACCATTCTCTTTTCTCTTCCCAGTCTTCTTTCTCTTTGTGCTATTCAATATGCTTACATATAGGTTTATATACATCTGCTGTGAACTGTAAAGCTTAAGAACTTTATATGCAGTTACCTCCAGGACTTCATCTTCTCTATCTGTGGTCTGGTAAGTATGTAATACCAACGGGTCGAAGTGGCAATCAATTTATATAATGACCTTGTGAGTTTTCACTTGGACCCACTTTTACCAATGGAAATGGCTCATTGTGCTTTGGTTGGCAGCATGAGAGTATGACGGAGTTGATGAATGTGCAAACGTAACAATGGCGATAGATTTGAGACCTGGGGTAGAGATTGGTTGCCACAATCTTTTAAGAAAGGAGGTGGGATGGTGGGCACAAAAGATTTGACTTTGTTTGAGAAACAATTATCAGCAGAATGGGCGATTTAGTGGTATAAAGGAGGAGCCATCAGTGAGAGAGGGAGATTATTTTTCCATTTACTGGGTGCACGACTTTATATTTTGAGATTTTGATTTGTCATTCTGAATGATTGTCTGATGTTGTTGTTGTTGCCTGCAACATTCATCTCTGTGCATTTAAAGGAAAACTGCACTTGTTGCAGTAATGATATTAAAGAATATTGGCAGTGGATTGAAATTTTAAAATCTGGCAATAGTTGTTACCTGCTGATTTTAATTTCTTCTCCAGTTTCTTTATTTTTGTATTGGCTGCAGGTGCCTGTTCCTGAGCTAAAGAAACAGATTGCTTCTGTAACTGGTGTCTTGTCAGAACAACAGCGCCTAATATGCCGTGGAAAAATTTTGAACGATGATCAGCTCCTCTCCGCTTACCGTATCCTTTGCCTCTTTATGCCCTTATCATGGAGTAGGATGAACTTAGGCCTAAGTGTGCTTTGATATCTTTGAGAAGTTTGGTCTAGCTTTTGGGTTCCCACTTTGAATGTTCTTTGAAGATGCAGGATGTAGGCGTCTGATCATTTCTTTATTTTTTTGACCCTATGGAACTTGGAAGTATTTAAGAAGTCTCCTTTCCAAGTAGCCAAGGAATGTTCTTTGATTGATTTATGCATCCATGGAAGTTATCAAAAGACGTTTCAAATGTGTTGTTCACTTTTAAAAGTGCTATGCCTTTGTTTGGGTTTCCTTTTTAGTTGCTAAAAAGTTACTTTTCAAAGTCAAACATTAATTTTATTCACACAATTCGTAAGACCTACTTATTCACGACTCATTTATATGAACTTATAATTTTGCAACTAAAAAGAAAACCCAACACTGTTCTGAGGTTGAGTTGTGAGGCCATTACCACGTATTAAACTACATTACAGTACAGTTGATTATTTAACTACACTCTAAAAAATACTCTGAGCTTGTTTGTTTGTAGAAGTCCTATATCAATATTAACCTTCGTAGTTAGTAAAATGAGACTTCTAATTTCATACTTTACTACATAGAATGCAGTTGTTTAGAAGGCATAGACACTGAATTTTTTATGCATTTGAAATCTACTGGATTTTTCGATGATAAGATAGGTATCGTACTTTTTTTTCTCATCCAAAATTAATGTATAAATTTTACATTCAATTGAAGCAACATAGGGATTTTGTTGAGAGACAAAAGTAAGGTATCTTTTTATCTAATCCAAAAATGAAAGTTTTTTGTTGAGGCTAGGTATATTTTGTCGAAATTCTGCCATATTAATTTCCTAATATTAGGGATTTTGTATCTTTCCTTTTATGTATTGAGCCCTTGGTTGTAGTGATTTCGTTCATCCTAGAATTATGCTAGACAAATTTGGTAGGAATTATCATTGAACCTAGAATTATGTCTAGACTGAATGTATTCGATTATCTTTCAAAAAAAAGTAAAAATGTCTAGACTGAATATATAGGTTTGAAGAATAGATTATTACTTGTGTACATAAACTTATGTAATCTCAAATATTCTAGAATCAACTTTCGTTCCATACTATCAGTATCGGGTAAAAATCCAACTTGAGTCTCACCACCACCCATTTATTAAAAAAAATGTAGACGTGTCAGGTTTTGATAGAAAAAATGAACTCAGCCTACTCATGAGGTGGTCATGTTAAAAAAAAAAAAAGATCAGGTAAATTCATGTGGCTCAAATCTAATAAAAGTTCAGCTTTTAAAAGGTTGAACCCCAACCTTAAGGGTTCCCCACCGTCCCTACCCTAGAGTATCGTGAGGGAGGTAAATCGCAGGTTATGCCTCCAAGGGTATAGGGTGGAAGGTTGATTATACACTTGCACTTACCCAAGAGCCAAATCCATATTTCAGGTTTCGAACCCTTGACGCGGCAGTTTCAAGCACAGCTGGATTTTTCCACCCTCCCTTTTAACCACTTGGAGATGTGCCCTGGGGGCAATAAAAGTTCAGCTTTTAGATAATATGGCTAGTGGAGATTTTTTTTTTTTACCCAAAAATGATGTATCAACATGAGCGAGAGTTGATAATTTTTACTTAATCGAGACCAGATGTGAAATCCAGATACTTGGAAGAGTATGAGCTGAAATATGAAGGAATAAATTAGATCTTTTTTGTAGCTCTCTCTTTAAAACCAAGTCATGCTTGAAATATGGGAAAAGAGTGTTCCATTTGCTGTTTGGGCTTAATTATATGATTCATAAATGCGAGGAAGTGTTAAATAACTAATGGCACGTACAAATATATAAATTACTACTCATACAAGCTGCCCACAGTTCATGTTCATCAGAAAGCAAGCTGTATTTGTTGGTCTTTATGTCAGTTGATGAACTTGAGATCTACAAGTAGTAGATAAAATATGTCATCATAATTTCTTCTGTGCTTGGAAACTTTGTTAAAGAATATAAGTTGGATGGCTGGTCATGTGATTCACATGCTAAACAGTAACTGAATGGATAATTTGTAATGTTGTTCTTTTCAGGATAATTTGTAATGTTGTTGTTCAATTCAACTAATTTTCAAGTCCCCCTCTCTGTTAGTAGGAAATTTCACGCATCTGTTTCACTAAAGGAAACAAACTCAAATGCAATCCAATTCGAAAGCATAACAGTTGTGCTAGTAACATGTTATATTCTATTATGTTGTTAAAATTACTATGCTGCCATTTTCAGAGGAAGCCTGATAGAGGTGAAAAGATGGACATTTGATGTTTGAGTTCCTTAAATTGAATTTCTTAAAGATGTGGAAGATGGTCACACATTGCACCTGGTCACGAGACAACCAGTTATTCCATCCTCAGACAGCTCACTCAACCAACCAGGTCTGTTGACTTTTAGCCTATTTGTAAGTTGTAAGTTTGTTTCGCCAACGTGTAGATAGTAAAAAGATCTTGAACTTGAGAAACAAATTATATTCTGCTCTTCTATGGCATCAAGATCCTATTTGAATTTTTGGAATTTTATATTTACTAGATGCAAAACTCTAGGAACCTAAGGTTGTGGTGTTATCTGAAAGTTTTTCCTTTTAATATACGTCATATACACTAAATTATCGTTTTGCATTAGAACCCGCTTTATTTCAAGTTGCTCCACGTAGCTTGAAGGATCTAGTTGGTAATAAACCACCTAATTACGTGCTGGGTAGATCAAATTGTGAATTTAAGTCACCACCACAAGTCGTCAAACTAATGGAGACCCGACTTTCCTATTGAGCTTCTGGAGGATTTGATATGAATGTCGCTTGCCCTAGATTAAGTAGTTTTGTAATAAAAGGTGCTCGATTAGTTTCTGCTAGACAAGAAATAAAGAACGTAACCAATAGAAGGATGTAACTGTTAAGATAAATATGAAGTTTAGTGCTCAAAAAAGGGATTTAACCAATTTTATCTTTTGTATTCAATTCTGAATGCTATCAATCAAGTGGTTTCTCTATTAATTTGGTTTTTAAGAGTTTATTTTACCTTGGTAGTTATTGCATTGAAATGTGTTCATCGCTTTCATTGAAGTATGACAATATGATTACTGAAGCACCTTTGGATTTAGTTTCTTCAGTTTCTAATTGTCTTTGCAAAATAACTTTGTTGATTTATACGCTATCTTTGACAAATCATACTGTAGATTGCTAACTCTTCCTTTCGAGATTTCTTTTCCTTCTTCCCTTCTCTTAAAATGGTAGATATAAAAAAGTAAATAAGTGGTATTTCTTTCAGCTAATTTTTGTCGTTTGGCTATGAAATCATAAAATATAGCACTTCACATGCACTGATTGATTAGATAGATAATTTTTTTATTGATGGATGATTGTTTTAAAGCATCTACCTGATTTTTAGGCACCTTAGCTTATGAATCAGTTTTTTCTGTTCACATTTAGCCCTTGTTTGGTTCCCATTAAAATTTTAACACTTTTTTCTCTTTTTTCTTTTCAACCACGCATTCTTCAATAAAATAATATTACATGTAAATTTTTTTTCCCTTTTAACCACACATTCTCCCAAAAACCACTATTCCAAAATACATTTTACCCAAATTTTTCATTATAATGGGGGCCAAACAAGGGCTTAGTTGAAGACGAGTGCCGTATATTGTTTGGCCTCTGAGCTAGCGTAACTATTCACTAGGTTATGGGTAAGTATTACGATATCATTGTCCTCGATTGACCTGATTCTGATACTTATATAGTGCTATTATAATGTTCATATTTGGATGTTCTGTTGCAATTGTATATATTGTTTTATTGGTTTTATATCATATGACCATTCATAAGGGGTGATAGTTATTTCTTTTTACACTGATTATCAAGAACCTTTATGCAGCAGCTGATCCCCCATCCTGTACTGGGCATAATCCTAATAATCATTTAAGTACCCGTATGGTAGTTAGTACCTCCACCATACCTGATAACAGATATGGACCTTTTTCTGATCCCAGTTTGGTAAGAATATGACATTCACAAAATTACATGGGGCTAAAATGGACAAACATTTATGGTTTTCTTCTTTTCATCTTTTAGATTGGTGCAGTTTTACGCATTACTTTCGAACTACAAAGGATTGGACGCGGTATTGTAGGGATTGATCCTAATGTAAGTTTATGGAAGTTTTGCCTTGAGGATCCAATTCTACACTGGAAGACTGCTAAGTTGGTTTTCCCAATGTGGTCATCTTTGTATGACTGTTTTTTGCATAGGACAACTTTAATAGTCCATCCTCTCCGAGAGGGGTTAATTGATTATTTCAAGATGTTTATTTGGACAGCGTCCTCCTTCAGAACTCCTCTTGACTGCGCCAGGACTCACTGGTCTGAGAAATTCTAGCAATCAGCAGCCTGAACAAGCTACTTCAACGTCTGTTCCCTTGGAATCTCTGGAGCCATCGGTAAACTTTTGGTTTTTGATTTTTAATTTTAACATTCTTCTTTTGTGCCTTTTGTGTTCTACGTAAAGAATATGAAAATATCTTTATCTTGCCCTTGACATGTGCCTTTTTATGCTGTCTCCATCCGTTGCTAACTTAGGTTTATTGACGTATGAAAAAAATTCTTGCAGGTTATTCCTGATTCATTGACTACTTTGTCTCGATTTTTGGATAACTTGAGGCAACGCAATGGTCAGGAACCTTCTTTCCTGGGGTTCAAACATGACTTTACCCTCCCCCCAAAAAAAAAAAAAAGAAAGAAAAAGAAACACCTTCCCCAGCTTTTATTTGGCTTAAGTTGTCTAATTTTCATGTGCTCAGGTGGAAGGCGAGGCGCAAATTCAAGAAATTCTGGGACTCGTGGGAATCGTGGAAATGATTTAAATGCTGACATGCATTCTAGCGAGCAGAGAAGGCTTCCAACACCAGAATACTTGGCAGAGTTGATGCTATCGAGAAGACAAATTATCATTGAACGAGGCATTGAGAGCTTATCGGTATGTCCACATGTTATGTAATTCTTCCTGACAGAAATAAGTAAACGCATAAAGTTAGTTGCTCTTGCTATAATTTCAACTTAAATTTTTGGAAATTCATCTTTAAAAGCTTTTTCTGTGGTGGAAAGTTCTCATTGTAGAAGAATGCCCTGAAAGCTTTGAGAAATAAGCCGATAAATCATCGTGAGCTTATTTGCAAATATTTTCGCGACTCTGAAATTTTTATTTTCCCTGGATATTCTTGAAATCATCTTCTTCCTAATACTGTTGAGGATGAAGGTTTAAGTTTTGTAAGATGTTTAAAGAAAATAAAACCTTAAATATTTGCCATGATTAGAGAGGACGGGGCAATACAATTCTGTTTTCTCTCCTGCAGCAACTTGCTAGGCAACTGGAAGGTCAAGCCAGTGTGACTGATTTATCAGAGCGGTCCAGAATTCAAGTTAATGCTCTAAGATCGGGATATCTTTTTCAATACTTGGGTGTTTTGCTGCTTGAGCTTGGTCGTATAATACTGACTTTGCAGATGGGTCAAACGCCAGTGCGTTAATTTACTCTTCGTTTTTTGTATTTAATATTCATCAGACCATGCGTATTTGCAGTATAGTATAGAGTCTACTCAAAATTTAACTTGTTGCAACCGTTGTTTTTTTTTCTCAGACTGAAGTACTGGTGAATGCGGGACCCTCTGTTTTCTTATCCTCTCGCAATCTTATAATGGTTCGAATGGTATTTTAAGAAATATTAATCTGTTGGGTTTTCACGTCTGTATGATTTGTTCATTCTCTAATTTATGAACCATATTCAGCCGCTACCTAATCGAGCACGAGTAAGAGCAAGAGCAAGAGCAAGAGCAAGAGCAAGGTCAAGGTTTGTTTCAATTTCTATTGGAACCGTTCAACTTGGCTCTGGATTTTCTGGAGGATCTCCTGCTTCTGGTTTGTCTAAGACTGTTACTTCTTGCTGACATCGGAAAAGGCTTGATTACTAGCAAATTACTTGATGATTGCTTGCATTAATGTGGTCTAAAGATTTTAACTGCTTTTCTATTAAGTTGCTTCTAACTTTCTTTTCTTGTTCTGGTGATCAGGTTCATTGCAGCGAGCAGAGCCATCCAGTTCACGTCCTCAAGGGGCAGGTATTCCATTGTCTTCCAACAGAAACTCTGATCAACAAGATGCCGCAGGACGTAATCTGAATTCATCAACTAGGGAATCCCAATCTCGGAATGTTAGTAGTTCTCAGGAGGGAGCAGCAACAACAGGAAGCGAAGAAGGTATATTTTTGTCTAATGTGTTACGTCAAATAATGCCCATAATTTCTGAGAACATTGGAGCCGAGTCAAATTCGTTATCCCGCGGACGAGCAAATCCTGTTGAAAACCAGGTCAGCCTGCATTTTATTCTATTATATATTTCAAATCTAAAGGTTGAATTAAGATACTTTTTCAGTTCAGCCTGGACGATAAAATTGTTATCCTTTTCTCTTATTTTGTGAGAAAGTATGATCAAGTGCAAATTCAGTAAATTCTTTTCAAATTTGATATAGAAAATGCTTCCTAAG